>NW_027619075.1:0-53843 GCF_964187855.1 Myxine glutinosa
GTTTTTCCACACTAATACAAGTGCGAAAGTGGTTTCCTGCACCAACACAAGTGCGAAAAGTGGTTTTTCAACACTAACACAAGTGCGAAAAGTTGTTTTTCAACACTATCACAAGTGCAAAAAGTGTTTTTTCCACACTAATACAAGTGCAAAAGTGGTTTCCTGCACCAACACAAGTGCGAAAAGTGGTTTTGCAACACTAACACAAGTGCTAAAAGTGGTTTTTCAACACTAACACAAGTGCGAAAAGTGGTTTTTCAACACTATCACAAGTGCAAAAAGTGGTTTTTCCACACTAATACAAGTGCAAAAGTGGTTTCCTGCACCAACACAAGTGCGAAAAGTGGTTTTTCAACACTATCACAAGTGCAAAAAGTGGTTTTTCCACACTAATACAAGTGCAAAAGTGGTTTCCTGCACCAACACAAGTGCGAAAAGTGGTTTTTCAACACTAACACAAGTGCGAAAAGTGGTTTTTCAACACTAACACAAGTGCAAAAAGTGTTTTTTCCACACTAATACAAGTGCAAAAGTGGTTTCCTGCACCAACACAAGTGCGAAAAGTGGTTTTTCAACACTAACAAAAGTGCGAAAAGTGGTTTTTCAACACTATCACAAGTGCAAAAAGTGGTTTTTCCACACTAATACAAGTGCGAAAGTGGTTTCCTGCACCAACACAAGTGCGAAAAGTGGTTTTTCAACACTAACACAAGTGCGAAAAGTGGTTTTTCAACACTATCACAAGTGCAAAAAGTGTTTTTTCCACACTAATACAAGTGCAAAAGTGGTTTCCTGCACCAACACAAGTGCGAAAAGTGGTTTTTCAACACTAACAAAAGTGCGAAAAGTGTTTTTTCAACACTATCACAAGTGCAAAAAGTGGTTTTGCCACACTAATACAAGTGCGAAAGTGGTTTCCTGCACCAACACAAGTGCGAAAGTGGTTTTTCAACACTAACACAAGTGCAAAAAGTGTTTTTTCCACACTAATACAAGTGCAAAAGTGGTTTCCTGCACCAAGACAAGTGCGAAAAGTGGTTTTTCAACACTAACACAAGTGCGAAAAGTGGTTTTTCAACACTATCACAAGTGCAAAAAGTGTTTTTTCCACACTAATACAAGTGCAAAAGTGGTTTCCTGCACCAACACAAGTGCGAAAAGTGGTTTTTCATCACTAACACAAGTGCGAAAAGTGGTTTTTCAACACTAACACAAGTGCGAAAAGTGGTTTTTCAACACTATCACAAGTGCAAAAAGTGGTTTTTCCACACTAATACAAGTGCAAAAGTGGTTTCCTGCACCAACACAGGTGCGAAAAGTGGTTTTTCAACACTATCACAAGTGCAAAAAGTGGTTTTTCCACACTAATACAAGTGCAAAAGTGGTTTCCTGCACCAACACAAGTGCGAAAAGTGGTTTTTCAACACTAACACAAGTGCGAAAAGTGGTTTTTCAACACTAACACAAGTGCAAAAAGTGTTTTTTCCACACTAATACAAGTGCAAAAGTGGTTTCCTGCACCAACACAAGTGCGAAAAGTGGTTTTTCAACACTAATACAAGTGCGAAAAGTGGGTTTTCAACACTAAGTCAAGTGCAAAAAGTGGTTTTTCCACACTAATACAAGTGCAAAAGTGGTTTCCTGCACCAACACAAGTGCGAAAAGTGATTTTTCAACACTAACACAAGTGCGAAAAGTGGTTTTTCAACACTATCACAAGTGCAAAAAGTGGTTTTTCCACACTAATACAAGTGCAAAACTGGTTTCCTGCACCAACACAAGTGCGAAAAGTGGTTTTTCAACACTAACACAAGTGCGAAAAGTGGTTTTTCAACACTAACTCAAGTGCAAAAAGTGGTTTTTTCCACACTAATACAAGTGCAAAAGTGGTTTCCTGCACCAACACAAGTGCGAAAAGTGGTTTTTCAACACTAACACAAGTGCGAAAAGTGGTTTTTCAACACTATCACAAGTGCAAAAAGTGTTTTTTCCACACTAATACAAGTGCAAAAGTGGTTTCCTGCACCAACACAAGTGCGAAAAGTGGTTTTTCAACACTAACTCAAGTGCAAAAAGCGGTTTTTCCACACTAATACAAGTGCAAAAGTGGTTTCCTGCACCAACACAAGTGCGAAAACTGGTTTTTCAACACTAACACAAGTGCGAAAAGTGGTTTTTCAACACTAACTCAAGTGCAAAAAGTGGTTTTTCCACACTAATACAAGTGCAAAAGTGGTTTCCTGCACCAACACAAGTGCGAAAAGTGGTTTTTCAACACTAACAAAAGTGCGAAAAGTGGTTTTTCAACACTATCACTATCACAAGTGCATAAAAGTGGTTTTTCCACACTAATACAAGTGCGAAAGTGGTTTCCTGCACCAACACAAGTGCGAAAAGTGGTTTTTCAACACTAACACAAGTGCGAAAAGTGTTTTTCAACACTATCACAAGTGCAAAAAGTGTTTTATCCACACTAATACAAGTGCAAAAGTGGTTTCCTGCACCAACACAAGTGCGAAAAGTGGTTTTTCAACACTAACACAAGTGCGAAAGTGGTTTTCAACACTAACACAAGTGCGAAAAGTGGTTTTCAACACTATCACAAGTGCAAAAAGTGTTTTTCCACACTAATACAAGTGCAAAAGTGGTTTCCTGCACCAACACAAGTGCGAAAAGCTGGTTTTTCAACACTAACACAAGTGCGAAAGTGGTTTTTCAACACTAACTCAAGTGCAAAAAGTGGTTTTTCCACACTAATACAAGTGCAAAAGTGGTTTCCTGCACCAACACAAGTGCGAAAAGTGGTTTTTCAACACTAACAAAAGTGCGAAAAGTGGTTTTTCAACACTATCACAAGTGCAAAAAGTGGTTTTTCCACACTAATACAAGTGCGAAAGTGGTTTCCTGCACCAACACAAGTGCGAAAAGTGGTTTTCAACACTAACACAAGTGCGAAAAGTGGTTTTTCAACACTATCACAAGTGCAAAAAGTGTTTTTTTCCACACTAATACAAGTGCAAAAGTGGTTTCCTGCACCAACACAAGTGCGAAAAGTGGTTTTTCAACACTAACACAAGTGCGAAAAGTGGTTTTTCAACACTATCACAAGTGCAAAAAGTGTTTTTTCCACACTAATACAAGTGCAAAAGTGGTTTCCTGCACCAACACAAGTGCGAAAAGTGGTTTTTTCAACACTAACACAAGTGCGAAAAGTGGTTTTTCAACACTATCACAAGGGCAAAAAGTGGTTTTTCCACACTAATACAAGTGCAAAAGTGGTTTCCTGCACCAACACAAGTGCGAAAAGTGGTTTTTCAACACTATCACAAGTGCAAAAAGTGGTTTTTCCACACTAATACAAGTGCAAAAGTGGTTTCCTGCACCAACACAAGTGCGAAAAGTGGTTTTTCAACACTAACACAAGTGCGAAAAGTGGTTTTTCAACACTAACACAAGTGCAAAAAGTGTTTTTTCCACACTAATACAAGTGCAAAAGTGGTTTCCTGCACCAACACAAGTGCGAAAAGTGGTTTTTCAACACTAATACAAGTGCGAAAAGTGGGTTTTCAACACTAACTCAAGTGCAAAAAGTGGTTTTTCCACACTAATACAAGTGCAAAAGTGGTTTCCTGCACCAACACAAGTGCGAAAAGTGGTTTTTCAACACTAACACAAGTGCGAAAAGTGGTTTTTCAACACTATCACAAGTGCAAAAAGTGGTTTTGCCACACTAATACAAGTGCGAAAGTGGTTTCCTGCACCAACACAAGTGCGAAAGTGGTTTTTCAACACTAACACAAGTGCAAAAAGTGTTTTTTCCACACTAATACAAGTGCAAAAGTGGTTTCCTGCACCAAGACAAGTGCGAAAAGTGGTTTTTCAACACTAACACAAGTGCGAAAAGTGGTTTTTCAACACTAACACAAGTGCAAAAAGTGTTTTTTCCACACTAATACAAGTGCAAAAGTGGTTTCCTGCACCAACACAAGTGCGAAAAGTGGTTTTTCAACACTAATACAAGTGCGAAAAGTGGGTTTTCAACACTAACTCAAGTGCAAAAAGTGGTTTTTCCACACTAATACAAGTGCAAAAGTGGTTTCCTGCACCAACACAAGTGCGAAAAGTGGTTTTTCAACACTAACACAAGTGCGAAAAGTGTTTTTTCAACACTATCACAAGTGCAAAAAGTGGTTTTGCCACACTAATACAAGTGCGAAAGTGGTTTCCTGCACCAACACAAGTGCGAAAGTGGTTTTTCAACACTAACACAAGTGCAAAAAGTGTTTTTTCCACACTAATACAAGTGCAAAAGTGGTTTCCTGCACCAAGACAAGTGCGAAAAGTGGTTTTTCAACACTAACACAAGTGCGAAAAGTGGTTTTCAACACTATCACAAGTGCAAAAAGTGTTTTTTCCACACTAATACAAGTGCAAAAGTGGTTTCCTGCACCAACACAAGTGCGAAAAGTGGTTTTTCATCACTAACACAAGTGCGAAAAGTGGTTTTTCAACACTAACACAAGTGCGAAAAGTGGTTTTTCAACACTATCACAAGTGCAAAAAGTGGTTTTTCCACACTAATACAAGTGCAAAAGTGGTTTCCTGCACCAACACAAGTGCGAAAAGTGGTTTTTCAACACTATCACAAGTGCAAAAAGTGGTTTTTCCACACTAATACAAGTGCAAAAGTGGTTTCCTGCACCAACACAAGTGCGAAAAGTGATTTTTCAACACTAACACAAGTGCGAAAAGTGGTTTTCAACACTATCACAAGTGCAAAAAGTGGTTTTTCCACACTAATACAAGTGCAAAACTGGTTTCCTGCACCAACACAAGTGCGAAAAGTGGTTTTTCAACACTAACACAAGTGCGAAAAGTGGTTTTTCAACACTAACTCAAGTGCAAAAAGTGGTTTTTTCCACACTAATACAAGTGCAAAAGTGGTTTCCTGCACCAACACAAGTGCGAAAAGTGGTTTTTCAACACTAACTCAAGTGCGAAAAGTGGTTTTTCAACACTATCACAAGTGCAAAAAGTGTTTTTTCCACACTAATACAAGTGCAAAAGTGGTTTCCTGCACCAACACAAGTGCGAAAAGTGGTTTTTCAACACTAACTCAAGTGCAAAAAGCGGTTTTTCCACACTAATACAAGTGCAAAAGTGGTTTCCTGCACCAACACAAGTGCGAAAACTGGTTTTTCAACACTAACACAAGTGCGAAAAGTGGTTTTTCAACACTAACTCAAGTGCAAAAAGTGGTTTTTCCACACTAATACAAGTGCAAAAGTGGTTTCCTGCACCAACACAAGTGCGAAAAGTGGTTTTTCAACACTAACAAAAGTGCGAAAAGTGGTTTTTCAACACTATCACAAGTGCAAAAAGTGGTTTTTCCACACTAATACAAGTGCGAAAGTGGTTTCCTGCACCAACACAAGTGCGAAAAGTGGTTTTTCAACACTAACACAAGTGCGAAAAGTGGTTTTTCAACACTATCACAAGTGCAAAAAGTGTTTTATCCACACTAATACAAGTGCAAAAGTGGTTTCCTGCACCAACACAAGTGCGAAAAGTGGTTTTTCAACACTAACACAAGTGCGAAAAGTGGTTTTTCAACACTAACACAAGTGCGAAAAGTGGTTTTTCAACACTATCACAAGTGCAAAAAGTGGTTTTTCCACACTAATACAAGTGCAAAAGTGGTTTCCTGCACCAACACAAGTGCGAAAACTGGTTTTCAACACTAACACAAGTGCGAAAAGTGGTTTTTCAACACTAACTCAAGTGCAAAAAGTGGTTTTTCCACACTAATACAAGTGCAAAAGTGGTTTCCTGCACCAACACAAGTGCGAAAAGTGGTTTTTCAACACTAACAAAAGTGCGAAAAGTGGTTTTTCAACACTATCACAAGTGCAAAAAGTGGTTTTTCCACACTAATACAAGTGCGAAAGTGGTTTCCTGCACCAACACAAGTGCGAAAAGTGGTTTTTCAACACTAACACAAGTGCGAAAAGTGGTTTTTCAACACTATCACAAGTGCAAAAAGTGTTTTTTCCACACTAATACAAGTGCAAAAGTGGTTTCCTGCACCAACACAAGTGCGAAAAGTGGTTTTTCAACACTAACACAAGTGCGAAAAGTGGTTTTTCAACACTATCACAAGTGCAAAAAGTGTTTTTTCCACACTAATACAAGTGCAAAAGTGGTTTCCTGCACCAACACAAGTGCGAAAAGTGGTTTTTCAACACTAACACAAGTGCGAAAAGTGGTTTTTCAACACTATCACAAGGGCAAAAAGTGGTTTTTCCACACTAATACAAGTGCAAAAGTGGTTTCCTGCACCAACACAAGTGCGAAAAGTGGTTTTTCAACACTATCACAAGTGCAAAAAGTGGTTTTTCCACACTAATACAAGTGCAAAAGTGGTTTCCTGCACCAACACAAGTGCGAAAAGTGGTTTTTCAACACTAACACAAGTGCGAAAAGTGGTTTTTCAACACTAACACAAGTGCAAAAAGTGTTTTTTCCACACTAATACAAGTGCAAAAGTGGTTTCCTGCACCAACACAAGTGCGAAAAGTGGTTTTTCAACACTAATACAAGTGCGAAAAGTGGGTTTTCAACACTAACTCAAGTGCAAAAAGTGGTTTTTCCACACTAATACAAGTGCAAAAGTGGTTTCCTGCACCAACACAAGTGCGAAAAGTGGTTTTTCAACACTAACACAAGTGCGAAAAGTGGTTTTTCAACACTATCACAAGTGCAAAAAGTGGTTTTTCCACACTAATACAAGTGCAAAACTGGTTTCCTGCACCAACACAAGTGCGAAAAGTGGTTTTTCAACACTAACACAAGTGCGAAAAGTGGTTTTTCAACACTAACTCAAGTGCAAAAAGTGGTTTTTTCCACACTAATACAAGTGCAAAAGTGGTTTCCTGCACCAACACAAGTGCGAAAAGTGGTTTTTCAACACTAACACAAGTGCGAAAAGTGGTTTTTCAACACTATCACAAGTGCAAAAAGTGTTTTTTCCACACTAATACAAGTGCAAAAGTGGTTTCCTGCACCAACACAAGTGCGAAAAGTGGTTTTTCAACACTAACTCAAGTGCAAAAAGCGGTTTTTCCACACTAATACAAGTGCAAAAGTGGTTTCCTGCACCAACACAAGTGCAAAAACTGGTTTTTCAACACTAACACAAGTGCGAAAAGTGGTTTTTCAACACTAACTCAAGTGCAAAAAGTGGTTTTTCCACACTAATACAAGTGCAAAAGTGGTTTCCTGCACCAACACAAGTGCGAAAAGTGGTTTTTCAACACTAACAAAAGTGCGAAAAGTGGTTTTTCAACACTATCACAAGTGCAAAAAGTGGTTTTTCCACACTAATACAAGTGCGAAAGTGGTTTCCTGCACCAACACAAGTGCGAAAAGTGGTTTTTCAACACTAACACAAGTGCGAAAAGTGGTTTTTCAACACTATCACAAGTGCAAAAAGTGTTTTATCCACACTAATACAAGTGCAAAAGTGGTTTCCTGCACCAACACAAGTGCGAAAAGTGGTTTTTCAACACTAACACAAGTGCGAAAAGTGGTTTTTCAACACTAACACAAGTGCGAAAAGTGGTTTTTCAACACTATCACAAGTGCAAAAAGTGGTTTTTCCACACTAATACAAGTGCAAAAGTGGTTTCCTGCACCAACACAAGTGCGAAAAGTGGTTTTTCAACACTATCACAAGTGCAAAAAGTGGTTTTTCCACACTAATACAAGTGCAAAAGTGGTTTTTCCACACTAATACAAGTGCAAAAGTGGTTTCCTGCACCAACACAAGTGCGAAAAGTGGTTTTTCAACACTAACACAAGTGCGAAAAGTGGTTTTTCAACACTAACACAAGTGCAAAAAGTGTTTTTTCCACACTAATACAAGTGCAAAAGTGGTTTCCTGCACCAACACAAGTGCGAAAAGTGGTTTTTCAACACTAACAAAAGTGCGAAAAGTGGTTTTTCAACACTATCACAAGTGCAAAAAGTGGTTTTTCCACACTAATACAAGTGCGAAAGTGGTTTCCTGCACCAACACAAGTGCGAAAAGTGGTTTTTCAACACTAACACAAGTGCGAAAAGTGGTTTTTCAACACTATCACAAGTGCAAAAAGTGTTTTTTCCACACTAATACAAGTGCAAAAGTGGTTTCCTGCACCAACACAAGTGCGAAAAGTGGTTTTTCAACACTAACACAAGTGCGAAAAGCGGTTTTTCAACACTAACACAAGTGCGAAAAGTGGTTTTTCAACACTATCACAAGTGCAAAAAGTGGTTTTTCCACACTAATACAAGTGCAAAAGTGGTTTCCTGCACCAACACAAGTGCGAAAAGTGGTTTTTCAACACTATCACAAGTGCAAAAAGTGGTTTTTCCACACTAATACAAGTGCAAAAGTGGTTTCCTGCACCAACACAAGTGCGAAAAGTCGTTTTTCAACACTAACACAAGTGCGAAAAGTGGTTTTTCAACACTAACACAAGTGCAAAAAGTGTTTTTTCCACACTAATACAAGTGCAAAAGTGGTTTCCTGCACCAACACAAGTGCGAAAAGTGGTTTTTCAACACTAATACAAGTGCGAAAAGTGGGTTTTCAACACTAACTCAAGTGCAAAAAGTGGTTTTTCCACACTAATACAAGTGCAAAAGTGGTTTCCTGCACCAACACAAGTGCGAAAAGTGGTTTTTCAACACTAACACAAGTGCGAAAAGTGGTTTTTCAACACTATCCCAAGTGCAAAAAGTGTTTTTTTCCACACTAATACAAGTGCAAAAGTGGTTTCCTGCACCAACACAAGTGCGAAAAGTGGTTTTTCAACACTAACACAAGTGCGAAAAGTGGTTTTTCAACACTATCACAAGTGCAAAAAGTGTTTTTTCCACACTAATACAAGTGCAAAAGTGGTTTCCTGCACCAACACAAGTGCGAAAAGTGGTTTTTCAACACTAACTCAAGTGCAAAAAGTGGTTTTTCCACACTAATACAAGTGCAAAAGTGGTTTCCTGCACCAACACAAGTGCGAAAAGTGGTTTTTCAACACTAACACAAGTGCGAAAAGTGGTTTTTCAACACTAACTCAAGTGCAAAAAGTGGTTTTACCACACTAATACAAGTGCAAAAGTGGTTTCCTGCACCAACACAAGTGCGAAAAGTGGTTTTTCAACACTAACAAAAGTACGAAAAGTGGTTTTTCAACACTATCACAAGTGCAAAAAGTGGTTTTTCCACACTAATACAAGTGCAAAAGTGGTTTCCTGCACCAACACAAGTGCGAAAAGTGGTTTTGCAACACTAACACAAGTGCGAAAAGTGGTTTTTCAACACTAACACAAGTGCGAAAAGTGGTTTTTCAACACTATCACAAGTGCAAAAAGTGGTTTTTCCACACTAATACAAGTGCAAAAGTGGTTTCCTGCACCAACACAAGTGCGAAAAGTGGTTTTTCAACACTATCACAAGTGCAAAAAGTGGTTTTCCACACTAATACAAGTGCAAAAGTGGTTTCCTGCACCAACACAAGTGCGAAAAGTGGTTTTTCAACACTAACACAAGTGCGAAAAGTGGTTTTTCAACACTAACACAAGTGCAAAAAGTGTTTTTTCCACACTAATACAAGTGCAAAAGTGGTTTCCTGCACCAACACAAGTGCAAAAAGTGGTTTTTCAACACTAACAAAAGTGCGAAAAGTGGTTTTTCAACACTATCACAAGTGCAAAAAGTGGTTTTTCCACACTAATACAAGTGCGAAAGTGGTTTCCTGCACCAACACAAGTGCGAAAAGTGGTTTTTCAACACTAACACAAGTGCGAAAAGTGGTTTTTCAACACTATCACAAGTGCAAAAAGTGTTTTTTCCACACTAATACAAGTGCAAAAGTGGTTTCCTGCACCAACACAAGTGCGAAAAGTGGTTTTTCAACACTAACAAAAGTGCGAAAAGTGGTTTTTCAACACTATCACAAGTGCAAAAAGTGGTTTTGCCACACTAATACAAGTGCGAAAGTGGTTTCCTGCACCAACACAAGTGCGAAAGTGGTTTTTCAACACTAACACAAGTGCGAAAAGTGGTTTTTCAACACTATCACAAGTGCAAAAAGTGTTTTTTCCACACTAATACAAGTGCAAAAGTGGTTTCCTGCACCAAGACAAGTGCGAAAAGTGGTTTTTCAACACTAACACAAGTGCGAAAAGTGGTTTTTCAACACTATCACAAGTGCAAAAAGTGTTTTTCCCACACTAATACAAGTGCAAAAGTGGTTTCCTGCACCAACACAAGTGCGAAAAGTGGTTTTTCATCACTAACACAAGTGCGAAAAGTGGTTTTTCAACACTAACACAAGTGCGAAAAGTGGTTTTTCAACACTATCACAAGTGCAAAAAGTGGTTTTTCCACACTAATACAAGTGCAAAAGTGGTTTCCTGCACCAACACAAGTGCGAAAAGTGGTTTTTCAACACTATCACAAGTGCAAAAAGTGGTTTTTCCACACTAATACAAGTGCAAAAGTGGTTTCCTGCACCAACACAAGTGCGAAAAGTGGTTTTTCAACACTAACACAAGTGCGAAAAGTGGTTTTTCAACACTAACACAAGTGCAAAAAGTGTTTTTTCCACACTAATACAAGTGCAAAAGTGGTTTCCTGCACCAACACAAGTGCGAAAAGTGGTTTTTCAACACTAATACAAGTGCGAAAAGTGGGTTTTCAACACTAAGTCAAGTGCAAAAAGTGGTTTTTCCACACTAATACAAGTGCAAAAGTGGTTTCCTGCACCAACACAAGTGCGAAAAGTGGTTTTTCAACACTAACACAAGTGCGAAAAGTGGTTTTTCAACACTATCACAAGTGCAAAAAGTGGTTTTTTCCACACTAATACAAGTGCAAAACTGGTTTCCTGCACCAACACAAGTGCGAAAAGTGGTTTTTCAACACTAACACAAGTGCGAAAAGTGGTTTTTCAACACTAACTCAAGTGCAAAAAGTGGTTTTTTCCACACTAATACAAGTGCAAAAGTGGTTTCCTGCACCAACACAAGTGCGAAAAGTGGTTTTTCAACACTAACACAAGTGCGAAAAGTGGTTTTTCAACACTATCACAAGTGCAAAAAGTGTTTTTTCCACACTAATACAAGTGCAAAAGTGGTTTCCTGCACCAACACAAGTGCGAAAAGTGGTTTTTCAACACTAACTCAAGTGCAAAAAGCGGTTTTTCCACACTAATACAAGTGCAAAAGTGGTTTCCTGCACCAACACAAGTGCGAAAACTGGTTTTTCAACACTAACACAAGTGCGAAAAGTGGTTTTTCAACACTAACTCAAGTGCAAAAAGTGGTTTTTCCACACTAATACAAGTGCAAAAGTGGTTTCCTGCACCAACACAAGTGCGAAAAGTGGTTTTTCTACACTAACAAAAGTGCGAAAAGTGGTTTTTCAACACTATCACAAGTGCAAAAAGTGGTTTTTCCACACTAATACAAGTGCGAAAGTTGTTTCCTGCACCAACACAAGTGCGAAAAGTGGTTTTTCAACACTAACACAAGTGCGAAAAGTGGTTTTTCAACACTATCACATGTGCAAAAAGTGTTTTATCCACACTAATACAAGTGCAAAAGTGGTTTCCTGCACCAACACAAGTGCGAAAAGTGGTTTTTCAACACTAACACAAGTGCGAAAAGTGGTTTTTCAACACTAACACAAGTGCGAAAAGTGGTTTTTCAACACTATCACAAGTGCAAAAAGTGGTTTTTCCACACTAATACAAGTGCAAAAGTGGTTTCCTGCACCAACACAAGTGCGAAAAGTGGTTTTTCAACACTATTACAAGTGCAAAAAGTGGTTTTGCCACACTAATACAAGTGCAAAAGTGGTTTCCTGCACCAACACAAGTGCGAAAAGTGGTTTTTCAACACTAACACAAGTGCGAAAAGTGGTTTTTCAACACTAACACAAGTGCAAAAAGTGTTTTTTCCACACTAATACAAGTGCAAAAGTGGTTTCCTGCACCAACACAAGTGCGAAAAGTGGTTTTTCAACACTAACAAAAGTGCGAAAAGTGGTTTTTCAACACTATCACAAGTGCAAAAAGTGGTTTTTCCAAACTAATACAAGTGCGAAAGTGGTTTCCTGCACCAACACAAGTGCGAAAAGTGGTTTTTCAACACTAACACAAGTGCGAAAAGTGGTTTTTCAACACTATCACAAGTGCAAAAAGTGTTTTTTCCACACTAATACAAGTGCAAAAGTGGTTTCCTGCACCAACACAAGTGCGAAAAGTGGTTTTTCAACACTAACAAGTGCGAAAAGCGGTTTTTCAACACTAACACAAGTGCGAAAAGTGGTTTTTCAACACTATCACAAGTGCAAAAAGTGGTTTTTCCACACTAATACAAGTGCAAAAGTGGTTTCCTGCACCAACACAAGTGCGAAAAGTGGTTTTTCAACACTATCACAAGTGCAAAAAGTGGTTTTTCCACACTAATACAAGTGCAAAAGTGGTTTCCTGCACCAACACAAGTGCGAAAAGTGGTTTTTCAACACTAACACAAGTGCGAAAAGTGGTTTTTCAACACTAACACAAGTGCAAAAAGTGTTTTTTCCACACTAATACAAGTGCAAAAGTGGTTTCCTGCACCAACACAAGTGCGAAAAGTGGTTTTTCAACACTAACAAAAGTGCGAAAAGTGGTTTTTCAACACTATCACAAGTGCAAAAAGTGGTTTTTCCACACTAATACAAGTGCGAAAGTGGTTTCCTGCACCAACACAAGTGCGAAAAGTGGTTTTTCAACACTAACACAAGTGCGAAAAGTGGTTTTTCAACACTATCACAAGTGCAAAAAGTGTTTTTTCCACACTAATACAAGTGCAAAAGTGGTTTCCTGCACCAACACAAGTGCGAAAAGTGGTTTTTCAACACTAACAAGTGCGAAAAGCGGTTTTTCAACACTAACACAAGTGCGAAAAGTGGTTTTTCAACACTATCACAAGTGCAAAAAGTGGTTTTTCCACACTAATACAAGTGCAAAAGTGGTTTCCTGCACCAACACAAGTGCGAAAAGTGGTTTTTCAACACTATCACAAGTGCAAAAAGTGGTTTTTCCACACTAATACAAGTGCAAAAGTGGTTTCCTGCACCAACACAAGTGCGAAAAGTGGTTTTTCAACACTAACACAAGTGCGAAAAGTGGTTTTTCAACACTAACACAAGTGCAAAAAGTGTTTTTTCCACACTAATACAAGTGCAAAAGTGGTTTCCTGCACCAACACAAGTGCGAAAAGTGGTTTTTCAACACTAATACAAGTGCGAAAAGTGGGTTTTCAACACTAACTCAAGTGCAAAAAGTGGTTTTTCCCCACTAATACAAGTGCAAAAGTGGTTTCCTGCACCAACACAAGTGCGAAAAGTGGTTTTTCAACACTAACACAAGTGCGAAAAGTGGTTTTTCAACACTATCCCAAGTGCAAAAAGTGTTTTTTTCCACACTAATACAAGTGCAAAAGTGGTTTCCTGCACCAACACAAGTGCGAAAAGTGGTTTTTCAACACTAACACAAGTGCGAAAAGTGGTTTTTCAACACTATCACAAGTGCAAAAAGTGTTTTTTCCACACTAATACAAGTGCAAAAGTGGTTTCCTGCACCAACACAAGTGCGAAAAGTGGTTTTTCAACACTAACTCAAGTGCAAAAAGTGGTTTTTCCACACTAATACAAGTGCAAAAGTGGTTTCCTGCACCAACACAAGTGCGAAAAGTGGTTTTTCAACACTAACACAAGTGCGAAAAGTGGTTTTTCAACACTAACTCAAGTGCAAAAAGTGGTTTTTCCACACTAATACAAGTGCAAAAGTGGTTTCCTGCACCAACACAAGTGCGAAAAGTGGTTTTTCAACACTAACAAAAGTGCGAAAAGTGGTTTTTCAACACTATCACAAGTGCAAAAAGTGTTTTTTCCACACTAATACAAGTGCGAAAGTGGTTTCCTGCACCAACACAAGTGCGAAAAGTGGTTTTTCAACAATAACACAAGTGCGAAAAGTGGTTTTTCAACACTAACTCAAGTGCAAAAAGTGGTTTTTCCACACTAATACAAGTGCAAAAGTGGTTTCCTGCACCAACACAAGTGCGAAAAGTGGTTTTTCAACACTAATACAAGTGCGAAAAGTGGGTTTTCAACACTAAGTCAAGTGCAAAAAGTGGTTTTTCCACACTAATACAAGTGCAAAAGTGGTTTCCTGCACCAACACAAGTGCGAAAAGTGGTTTTTCAACACTAACACAAGTGCGAAAAGTGGTTTTTCAACACTATCACAAGTGCAAAAAGTGGTTTTTTCCACACTAATACAAGTGCAAAACTGGTTTCCTGCACCAACACAAGTGCGAAAAGTGGTTTTTCAACACTAACACAAGTGCGAAAAGTGGTTTTTCAACACTAACTCAAGTGCAAAAAGTGGTTTTTTCCACACTAATACAAGTGCAAAAGTGGTTTCCTGCACCAACACAAGTGCGAAAAGTGGTTTTCAACACTAACACAAGTGCGAAAAGTGGTTTTTCAACACTATCACAAGTGCAAAAAGTGTTTTTTCCACACTAATACAAGTGCAAAAGTGGTTTCCTGCACCAACACAAGTGCGAAAATTGGTTTTTCAACACTAACTCAAGTGCAAAAAGCGGTTTTTTCCACACTAATACAAGTGCAAAAGTGGTTTCCTGCACCAACACAAGTGCGAAAACTGGTTTTTCAACACTAACACAAGTGCGAAAAGTGGTTTTTCAACACTAACTCAAGTGCAAAAAGTGGTTTTTCCACACTAATACAAGTGCAAAAGTGGTTTCCTGCACCAACACAAGTGCGAACAGTGGTTTTTCTACACTAACAAAAGTGCGAAAAGTGGTTTTTCAACACTATCACAAGTGCAAAAAGTGGTTTTTCCACACTAATACAAGTGCGAAAGTGGTTTCCTGCACCAACACAAGTGCGAAAAGTGGTTTTTCAACACTAACACAAGTGCGAAAAGTGGTTTTTCAACACTATCACAAGTGCAAAAAGTGTTTTATCCACACTAATACAAGTGCAAAAGTGGTTTCCTGCACCAACACAAGTGCGAAAAGTGGTTTTTCAACACTAACACAAGTGCGAAAAGTGGTTTTTCAACACTAACATAAGTGCGAAAAGTGGTTTTTCAACACTATCACAAGTGCAAAAAGTGGTTTTTCCACACTAATACAAGTGCAAAAGTGGTTTCCTGCACCAACACAAGTGCGAAAAGTGGTTTTTCAACACTATCACAAGTGCAAAAAGTGGTTTTTCCACACTAATACAAGTGCAAAAGTGGTTTCCTGCACCAACACAAGTGCGAAAAGTGGTTTTTCAACACTAACACAAGTGCGAAAAGAGGTTTTTCAACACTAACACAAGTGCAAAAAGTGTTTTTTCCACACTAATACAAGTGCAAAAGTGGTTTCCTGCACCAACACAAGTGCGAAAAGTGGTTTTTCAACACTAACAAAAGTGCGAAAAGTGGTTTTTCAACACTATCACAAGTGCAAAAAGTGGTTTTTCCAAACTAATACAAGTGCGAAAGTGGTTTCCTGCACCAACACAAGTGCGAAAGTGGTTTTTCAACACTAACACAAGTGCGAAAAGTGGTTTTTCAACACTATCACAAGTGCAAAAAGTGTTTTTTCCACACTAATACAAGTGCAAAAGTGGTTTCCTGCACCAACACAAGTGCGAAAAGTGGTTTTTCAACACTAACAAGTGCGAAAAGCGGTTTTTCAACACTAACACAAGTGCGAAAAGTGGTTTTTCAACACTATCACAAGTGCAAAAAGTGGTTTTTCCACACTAATACAAGTGCAAAAGTGGTTTCCTGCACCAACACAAGTGCGAAAAGTGGTTTTTCAACACTATCACAAGTGCAAAAAGTGGTTTTTCCACACTAATACAAGTGCAAAAGTGGTTTCCTGCACCAACACAAGTGCGAAAAGTGGTTTTTCAACACTAACACAAGTGCGAAAAGTGGTTTTTCAACACTAACACAAGTGCAAAAAGTGTTTTTTCCACACTAATACAAGTGCAAAAGTGGTTTCCTGCACCAACACAAGTGCGAAAAGTGGTTTTTCAACACTAACAAAAGTGCGAAAAGTGGTTTTTCAACACTATCACAAGTGCAAAAAGTGGTTTTTCCACACTAATACAAGTGCGAAAGTGGTTTCCTGCACCAACACAAGTGCGAAAAGTGGTTTTTCAACACTAACACAAGTGCGAAAAGTGGTTTTTCAACACTATCACAAGTGCAAAAAGTGTTTTTTCCACACTAATACAAGTGCAAAAGTGGTTTCCTGCACCAACACAAGTGCGAAAAGTGGTTTTTCAACACTAACAAGTGCGAAAAGCGGTTTTTCAACACTAACACAAGTGCGAAAAGTGGTTTTTCAACACTATCACAAGTGCAAAAGTGGTTTCCTGCACCAACACAAGTGCGAAAAGTGGTTTTTCAACACTATCACAAGTGCAAAAAGTGGTTTTTCCACACTAATACAAGTGCAAAAGTGGTTTCCTGCACCAACACAAGTGCGAAAAGTGGTTTTTCAACACTAATACAAGTGCGAAAAGTGGGTTTTCAACACTAACTCAAGTGCAAAAAGTGGTTTTTCCCCACTAATACAAGTGCAAAAGTGGTTTCCTGCACCAACACAAGTGCGAAAAGTGGTTTTTCAACACTAACACAAGTGCGAAAAGTGGTTTTTCAACACTATCCCAAGTGCAAAAAGTGTTTTTTTCCACACTAATACAAGTGCAAAAGTGGTTTCCTGCACCAACACAAGTGCGAAAAGTGGTTTTTCAACACTAACACAAGTGCGAAAAGTGGTTTTTCAACACTATCACAAGTGCAAAAAGTGTTTTTTCCACACTAATACAAGTGCAAAAGTGGTTTCCTGCACCAACACAAGTGCGAAAAGTGGTTTTTCAACACTAACTCAAGTGCAAAAAGTGGTTTTTCCACACTAATACAAGTGCAAAAGTGGTTTCCTGCACCAACACAAGTGCGAAAAGTGGTTTTTCAACACTAACACAAGTGCGAAAAGTGGTTTTTCAACACTAACTCAAGTGCAAAAAGTGGTTTTTCCACACTAATACAAGTGCAAAAGTGGTTTCCTGCACCAACACAAGTGCGAAAAGTGGTTTTTCAACACTAACAAAAGTGCGAAAAGTGGTTTTTCAACACTATCACAAGTGCAAAAAGTGGTTTTTCCACACTAATACAAGTGCGAAAGTGGTTTCCTGCACCAACACAAGTGCGAAAAGTGGTTTTTCAACAATAACACAAGTGCGAAAAGTGGTTTTTCAACACTATCACAAATGCAAAAAGTGTTTTTTCCACACTAATACAAGTGCAAAAGTGGTTTCCTGCACCAACACAAGTGCGAAAAGTGGTTTTTCAACACTAATACAAGTGCGAAAAGTGGGTTTTCAACACTAACTCAAGTGCAAAAAGTGGTTTTTCCACACTAATACAAGTGCAAAAGTGGTTTCCTGCACCAACACAAGTGCGAAAAGTGGTTTTTCAACACTAACACAAGTGCGAAAAGTGGTTTTTCAACACTATCCCAAGTGCAAAAAGTGTTTTTTTCCACACTAATACAAGTGCAAAAGTGGTTTCCTGCACCAACACAAGTGCGAAAAGTGGTTTTTCAACACTAACACAAGTGCGAAAAGTGGTTTTTCAACACTATCACAAGTGCAAAAAGTGGTTTTTCCACACTAATACAAGTGCAAAAGTGGTTTCCTGCACCAACACAAGTGCGAAAAGTGGTTTTTCAACACTAACACAAGTGCGAAAAGTGGTTTTTCAACACTAACACCAGTGCAAAAAGTGTTTTTTCCACACTAATACAAGTGCAAAAGTGGTTTCCTGCACCAACACAAGTGCGAAAAGTGGTTTCTCAACACTAACAAAAGTGCGAAAAGTGGTTTTTCAACACTATCACAAGTGCAAAAAGTGGTTTTTCCACACTAATACAAGTGCGAAAGTGGTTTCCTGCACCAACACAAGTGCGAAAAGTGGTTTTTCAACACTAACACAAGTGCGAAAAGTGGTTTTTCAACACTATCACAAGTGCAAAAAGTGTTTTTTCCACACTAATACAAGTGCAAAAGTGGTTTCCTGCACCAACACAAGTGCGAAAAGTGGTTTTTCAACACTAACAAGTGCGAAAAGCGGTTTTTCAACACTAACACAAGTGCGAAAAGTGGTTTTTCAACACTATCACAAGTGCAAAAAGTGGTTTTTCCACACTAATACAAGTGCAAAAGTGGTTTCCTGCACCAACACAAGTGCGAAAAGTGGTTTTTCAACACTATCACAAGTGCAAAAAGTGGTTTTTCCACACTAATACAAGTGCAAAAGTGGTTTCCTGCACCAACACAAGTGCGAAAAGTGGTTTTTCAACACTAACACAAGTGCGAAAAGTGGTTTTTCAACACTAACACAAGTGCAAAAAGTGTTTTTTCCACACTAATACAAGTGCAAAAGTGGTTTCCTGCACCAACACAAGTGCGAAAAGTGGTTTTTCAACACTAATACAAGTGCGAAAAGTGGGTTTTCAACACTAACTCAAGTGCAAAAAGTGGTTTTTCCACACTAATACAAGTGCAAAAGTGGTTTCCTGCACCAACACAAGTGCGAAAAGTGGGTTTTCAACACTAACACAAGTGCGAAAAGTGGTTTTTCAACACTAACTCAAGTGCAAAAAGTGGTTTTTCCACACTAATACAAGTGCAAAAGTGGTTTCCTGCACCAACACAAGTGCGAAAAGTGGTTTTTCAACACTAACAAAAGTGCGAAAAGTGGTTTTTCAACACTATCACAAGTGCAAAAAGTGGTTTTTCCACACTAATACAAGTGCGAAAGTGGTTTCCTGCACCAACACAAGTGCGAAAAGTGGTTTTTCAACAATAACACAAGTGCGAAAAGTGGTTTTTCAACACTATCACAAGTGCAAAAAGTGTTTTTTCCACACTAATACAAGTGCAAAAGTGGTTTCCTGCACCAACACAAGTGCGAAAAGTGGTTTTTCAACACTAATACAAGTGCGAAAAGTGGGTTTTCAACACTAACTCAAGTGCAAAAAGTGGTTTTTCCACACTAATACAAGTGCAAAAGTGGTTTCCTGCACCAACACAAGTGCGAAAAGTGGTTTTTCAACACTAACACAAGTGCGAAAAGTGGTTTTTCAACACTATCCCAAGTGCAAAAAGTGTTTTTTTCCACACTAATACAAGTGCAAAAGTGGTTTCCTGCACCAACACAAGTGCGAAAAGTGGTTTTTCAACACTAACACAAGTGCGAAAAGTGGTTTTTCAACACTATCACAAGTGCAAAAAGTGGTTTTTCCACACTAATACAAGTGCAAAAGTGGTTTCCTGCACCAACACAAGTGCGAAAAGTGGTTTTTCAACACTAACACAAGTGCGAAAAGTGGTTTTTCAACACTAACACAAGTGCAAAAAGTGTTTTTTCCACACTAATACAAGTGCAAAAGTGGTTTCCTGCACCAACACAAGTGCGAAAAGTGGTTTCTCAACACTAACAAAAGTGCGAAAAGTGGTTTTTCAACACTATCACAAGTGCAAAAAGTGGTTTTTCCACACTAATACAAGTGCGAAAGTGGTTTCCTGCACCAACACAAGTGCGAAAAGTGGTTTTTCAACACTAACACAAGTGCGAAAAGTGGTTTTTCAACACTATCACAAGTGCAAAAAGTGTTTTTTCCACACTAATACAAGTGCAAAAGTGGTTTCCTGCACCAACACAAGTGCGAAAAGTGGTTTTTCAACACTAACAAGTGCAAAAAGCGGTTTTTCAACACTAACACAAGTGCGAAAAGTGGTTTTTCAACACTATCACAAGTGCAAAAAGTGGTTTTTCCACACTAATACAAGTGCAAAAGTGGTTTCCTGCACCAACACAAGTGCGAAAAGTGGTTTTTCAACACTATCACAAGTGCAAAAAGTGGTTTTTCCACACTAATACAAGTGCAAAAGTGGTTTCCTGCACCAACACAAGTGCGAAAAGTGGTTTTTCAACACTAACACAAGTGCGAAAAGTGGTTTTTCAACACTAACACAAGTGCAAAAAGTGTTTTTTCCACACTAATACAAGTGCAAAAGTGGTTTCCTGCACCAACACAAGTGCGAAAAGTGGTTTTTCAACACTAATACAAGTGCGAAAAGTGGGTTTTCAACACTAACTCAAGTGCAAAAAGTGGTTTTTCCACACTAATACAAGTGCAAAAGTGGTTTCCTGCACCAACACAAGTGCGAAAAGTGGTTTTTCAACACTAACACAAGTGCGAAAAGTGGTTTTTCAACACTATCCCAAGTGCAAAAAGTGTTTTTTTCCACACTAATACAAGTGCAAAAGTGGTTTCCTGCACAAACACAAGTGCGAAAAGTGGTTTTTCAACACTAACACAAGTGCGAAAAGTGGTTTTTCAACACTATCACAAGTGCAAAAAGTGTTTTTTCCACACTAATACAAGTGCAAAAGTGGTTTCCTGCACCAACACAAGTGCGAAAAGTGGTTTTTCAACACTAACTCAAGTGCAAAAAGTGGTTTTTCCACACTAATACAAGTGCAAAAGTGGTTTCCTGCACCAACACAAGTGCGAAAAGTGGTTTTTCAACACTAACACAAGTGCGAAAAGTGGTTTTTCAACACTAACTCAAGTGCAAAAAGTGGTTTTTCCACACTAATACAAGTGCAAAAGTGGTTTCCTGCACCAACACAAGTGCGAAAAGTGGTTTTTCAACACTAACAAAAGTGCGAAAAGTGGTTTTTCAACACTATCACAAGTGCAAAAAGTGTTTTTTCCACACTAATACAAGTGCAAAAGTGGTTTCCTGCACCAACACAAGTGTGAAAAGTGGTTTTTCAACACTAACACAAGTGCGAAAAGTGGTTTTTCAACACTATCACAAGTGCAAAAAGTGGTTTTTCCACACGAATACAAGTGCAAAAGTGGTTTCCTGCACCAACACAAGTGCTAAAAGTGGTTTTTCAACACTAACACAAGTGCGAAAACTGGGTTTTCAACACTAACTCAAGTGCAAAAACTGTTTTTTCCACACTAATACAAGTGCAAAAGTGGTTTCCTGCACCAACACAAGTGCGAAAAGTGGTTTTTCAACACTAACACAAGTGCGAAAAGTGGTTTTTCAACACTATCACAAGTGCAAAAAGTGGTTTTTCCACACTAATACAAGTGCAAAAGTGGTTTCCTGCACCAACACAAGTGCGAAAAGTGGTTTTTCAACAATAACACAAGTGCGAAAAGTGGTTTTTCAACACTATCACAAGTGCAAAAAGTGTTTTTTCCACACTAATACAAGTGCAAAAGTGGTTTCCTGCACCAACACAAGTGTGAAAAGTGGTTTTTCAACACTAACACAAGTGCGAAAAGTGGTTTTTCAACACTACCACAAGTGCAAAAAGTGTTTTTTCCACACTAATACAAGTGCAAAAGTGGTTTCCTGCACCAACACAAGTGCGAAAAGTGGTTTTTCAACACTAACTCAAGTGTAAAAAGCGGTTTTTCCACACTAATACAAGTGCAAAAGTGGTTTCCTGCACCAACACAAGTGCGAAAACTGGTTTTTCAACACTAACACAAGTGCGAAAAGTGGTTTTTCAACACTAACTCAAGTGCAAAAAGTGGTTTTTCCACACTAATACAAGTGCAAAAGTGGTTTCCTGCACCAACACAAGTGCGAAAAGTGGTTTTTCAACACTAACAAAAGTGCGAAAAGTGGTTTTTCAACACTATCACAAGTGCAAAAAGTGGTTTTTCCACACTAATACAAGTGCGAAAGTGGTTTCCTGCACCAACACAAGTGCGAAAAGTGGTTTTTCAACACTAACACAAGTGCGAAAAGTGGTTTTTCAACACTAACACAAGTGTGAAAAGTGGTTTTTCAACACTAACACAAGTGCGAAAAGTGGTTTTTCAACACTATCACAAGTGCAAAAAGTGGTTTTTCCACACTAATACAAGTGCAAAAGTGGTTTCCTGCACCAACACAAGTGCGAAAAGTGGTTTTTCAACACTATCACAAGTGCAAAAAGTGGTTTTTCCACACTAATACAAGTGCAAAAGTGATTTCCTGCACCAACACAAGTGCGAAAAGTGGTTTTTCAACACTAACACAAGTGCAAAAAGTGTTTTTTCCACACTAATACAAGTGCAAAAGTGGTTTCCTGCACCAACACAAGTGCGAAAAGTTGTTTTTCAACACTAACAAAAGTGCGAAAAGTGGTTTTTCAACACTATCACAAGTGCAAAAAGTGGTTTTTCCACACTAATACAAGTGCGAAAGTGGTTTCCTGCACCAACACAAGTGCGAAAAGTGGTTTTTCAACACTAACACAAGTGCGAAAAGTGGTTTTTCAACACTATCACAAGTGCAAAAAGTGTTTTTTCCACACTAATACAAGTGCAAAAGTGGTTTCCTGCACCAACACAAGTGCGAAAAGTGGTTTTTCAACACTAACACAAGTGCGAAAAGTGGTTTTTCAACACTAACACAAGTGCGAAAAGTGGTTTTTCAACACTATCACAAGTGCAAATAGTGGTTTTTCCACACTAATACAAGTGCAAAAGTGGTTTCCTGCACCAACACAAGTGCGCAAAGTGGGTTTTCAACACTATCACAAGTGCAAAAAGTGGTTTTTCCACACTAATACAAGTGCAAAAGTGGTTTCCTGCAACAACACAAGTGCGAAAAGTGGTTTTTCAACACTAACACAAGTGCGAAAAGTGGTTTTTCAACACTAACACAAGTGCAAAAAGTGTTTTTTCCACACTAATACAAGTGCAAAAGTGGTTTCCTGCACCAACACAAGTGCGAAAAGTGGTTTTTCAACACTAATACAAGTGCGAAAAGTGGGTTTTCAACACTAACTCAAGTGCAAAAAGTGGTTTTTCCACACTAATACAAGTGCAAAAGTGGTTTCCTGCACCAACACAAGTGCGAAAAGTGGTTTTTCAACACTAACACAAGTGCGAAAAGTGGTTTTTCAACACTATCACAAGTGCAAAAAGTGGTTTTTCCACACTAATACAAGTGCAAAACTGGTTTCCTGCACCAACACAAGTGCGAAAAGTGGTTTTTCAACACTAACACAAGTGCGAAAAGTGGTTTTTCAACACTAACTCAAGTGCAAAAAGTGGTTTTTTCCACACTAATACAAGTGCAAAAGTGGTTTCCTGCACCAACACAAGTGCGAAAAGTGGTTTTTCAACACTAACACAAGTGCGAAAAGTGGTTTTTCAACACTATCACAAGTGCAAAAAGTGTTTTTTCCACACTAATACAAGTGCAAAAGTGGTTTCCTGCACCAACACAAGTGCGAAAAGTGGTTTTTCAACACTAACTCAAGTGCAAAAAGCGGTTTTTCCACACTAATACAAGTGCAAAAGTGGTTTCCTGCACCAACCCAAGTGCGAAAACTGGTTTTTCAACACTAACACAAGTGCGAAAAGTGGTTTTTCAACACTAACTCAAGTGCAAAAAGTGGTTTTTCCACACTAATACAAGTGCAAAAGTGGTTTCCTGCACCAACACAAGTGCGAAAAGTGGTTTTTCAACACTAACAAAAGTGCGAAAAGTGGTTTTTCAACACTATCACAAGTGCCAAAAGTGGTTTTTCCACACTAATACAAGTGCGAAAGTGGTTTCCTGCACCAACACAAGTGCGAAAAGTGGTTTTTCAACACTAACACAAGTGCGAAAAGTGGTTTTTCACCACTATCACAAGTGCAAAAAGTGTTTTTTCCACACTAATACAAGTGCAAAAGTGGTTTCCTGCACCAACACAAGTGCGAAAAGTGGTTTTTCAACACTAACACAAGTGCGAAAAGTGGTTTTTCAACACTATCACAAGTGCAAAAAGTGTTTTTTCCACACTAATACAAGTGCAAAAGTGGTTTCTTGCACCAACACAAGTGCGAAAAGTGGTTTTTCAACACTAACACAAGTGCGAAAAGTGGTTTTTCAACACTAACACAAGTGCGAAAAGTGGTTTTTCAACACTATCACAAGTGCAAAAAGTGGTTTTTCCACACTAATACAAGTGCAAAAGTGGTTTCCTGCACCAACACAAGTGCGAAAAGTGGTTTTTCAACACTATCACAAGTGCAAAAAGTGGTTTTTCCACACTAATACAAGTGCAAAAGTGGTTTCCTGCACCAACACAAGTGCGAAAAGTGGTTTTTCAACACTAACACAAGTGCGAAAAGTGGTTTTTCAACACTAACACAAGTGCAAAAAGTGTTTTTTCCACACTAATACAAGTGCAAAAGTGGTTTCCTGCACCAACACAAGTGCGAAAAGTGGTTTTTCAACACTAATACAAGTGCGAAAAGTGGGTTTTCAACACTAACTCAAGTGCAAAAAGTGGTTTTTCCACACTAATACAAGTGCAAAAGTGGTTTCCTGCACCAACACAAGTGCGAAAAGTGGTTTTTCAACACTAACACAAGTGCGAAAAGTGGTTTTTCAACACTATCACAAGTGCAAAAAGTGGTTTTTCCACACTAATACAAGTGCAAAACTGGTTTCCTGCACCAACACAAGTGCGAAAAGTGGTTTTTCAACACTAACACAAGTGCGAAAAGTGGTTTTTCAGCACTAACTCAAGTGCAAAAAGTGGTTTTTTCCACACTAATACAAGTGCAAAAGTGGTTTCCTGCACCAACACAAGTGCGAAAAGTGGTTTTTCAACACTAACACAAGTGCGAAAAGTGGTTTTTCAACACTATCACAAGTGCAAAAAGTGTTTTTTCCACACTAATACAAGTGCAAAAGTGGTTTCCTGCACCAACACAAGTGTGAAAAGTGGTTTTTCAACACTAACTCAAGTGCAAAAAGCGGTTTTTCCACACTAATACAAGTGCAAAAGTGGTTTCCTGCACCAACACAAGTGCGAAAACTGGTTTTTCAACACTAACACAAGTGCGAAAAGTGGTTTTTCAACACTAACTCAAGTGCAAAAAGTGGTTTTTCCACACTAATACAAGTGCAAAAGTGGTTTCCTGCACCAACACAAGTGCGAAAAGTGGTTTTTCAACACTAACAAAAGTGCGAAAAGTGATTTTTCAACACTATCACAAGTGCAAAAAGTGGTTTTTCCACACTAATACAAGTGCGAAAGTGGTTTCCTGCACCAACACAAGTGCGAAAAGTGGTTTTTCAACACTAACACAAGTGCGAAAAGTGGTTTTTCAACACTATCACAAGTGCAAAAAGTGTTTTTTCCACACTAATACAAGTGCAAAAGTGGTTTCCTGCACCAACACAAGTGCGAAAAGTGGTTTTTCAACACTAACACAAGTGCGAAAAGTCGTTTTTCAACACTATCACAAGTGCAAAAAGTGTTTTTTCCACACTAATACAAGTGCAAAAGTGGTTTCCTGCACCAACACAAGTGAGAAAACTGGTTTTCAACACTAACACAAGTGCGAAAAGTGGTTTTTCAACACTAACACAAGTGCGAAAAGTGGTTTTTCAACACTATCACAAGTGCAAAAAGTGGTTTTTCCACACTAATACAAGTGCAAAAGTGGTTTCCTGCACCAACACAAGTGCGAAAAGTGGTTTTTCAACACTAACACAAGTGCGAAAAGTGGTTTTTCAACACGAACACAAGTGCAAAAAGTGTTTTTTCCACACTAATACAAGTGCAAAAGTGGTTTCCTGCACCAACACAAGTGCGAAAAGTGGTTTTTCAACACTAACAAAAGTGCGAAAAGTGGTTTTTCAACACTATCACAAGTGCAAAAAGTGGTTTTTCCACACTAATACAAGTGCGAAAGTGGTTTCCTGCACCAACACAAGTGCGAAAAGTGGTTTTTCAACACTAACACAAGTGCGAAAAGTGGTTTTTCAACACTATCACAAGTGCAAAAAGTGTTTTTTCCACACTAATACAAGTGCAGAAGTGGTTTCCTGCACCAACACAAGTGCGAAAAGTGGTTTTTCAACACTAACACAAGTGCGAAAAGTGGTTTTTCAACACTAATACAAGTGCAAAAAGTGTGTTTTCAACACTAACTCAAGTGCAAAAAGTGGTTTTTCCACACTAATACAAGTGCAAAAGTGGTTTCCTGCACCAACACAAGTGCGAAAAGTGGTTTTTCAACACTATCACAAGTGCAAAAAGTGGTTTTTCCACACTAATACAAGTGCAAAAGTGATTTCCTGCACCAACACAAGTGCGAAAAGTGGTTTTTCAACACTAACACAAGTGCAAAAAGTGTTTTTTCCACACTAATACAAGTGCAAAAGTGGTTTCCTGCACCAACACAAGTGCGAAAAGTGGTTTTTCAACACTAACAAAAGTGCGAAATGTGGTTTTTCAACACTATCACAAGTGCAAAAAGTGGTTTTTCCACACTAATACAAGTGCGAAAGTGGTTTCCTGCACCAACACAAGTGCGAAAAGTGGTTTTTCAACACTAACACAAGTGCGAAAAGTGGTTTTTCAACACTATCACAAGTGCAAAAAGTGGTTTTTCCACACTAATACAAGTGCGAAAGTGGTTTCCTGCACCAACACAAGTGCGAAAAGTGGTTTTTCAACACTAACACAAGTGCGAAAAGTGGTTTTTCAACACTAACAAAAGTGCGAAATGTGGTTTTTCAACACTATCACAAGTGCAAAAAGTGGTTTTTCCACACTAATACAAGTGCGAAAGTGGTTTCCTGCACCAACACAAGTGCGAAAAGTGGTTTTTCAACACTAACACAAGTGCGAAAAGTGGTTTTTCAACACTATCACAAGTGCAAAAAGTGTTTTTTCCACACTAATACAAGTGCAAAAGTGGTTTCCTGCACCAACACAAGTGCGAAAAGTGGTTTTTCAACACTAACACAAGTGCGAAAAGTGGTTTTTCAACACTAACACAAGTGCGAAAAGTGGTTTTTCAACACTATCACAAGTGCAAAAAGTGGTTTTTCCACACTAATACAAGTGCAAAAGTGGTTTCCTGCACCAACACAAGTGCGCAAAGTGGGTTTTCAACACTATCACAAGTGCAAAAAGTGGTTTTTCCACACTAATACAAGTGCAAAAGTGGTTTCCTGCAACAACACAAGTGCGAAAAGTGGTTTTTCAACACTAACACAAGTGCGAAAAGTGGTTTTTCAACACTAACACAAGTGCAAAAAGTGTTTTTTCCACACTAATACAAGTGCAAAAGTGGTTTCCTGCACCAACACAAGTGCGAAAAGTGGTTTTTCAACACTAACACAAGTGCGAAAAGTGGTTTTTCAACACTATCACAAGTGCAAAAAGTGTTTTTTCCACACTAATACAAGTGCAAAAGTGGTTTCTTGCACCAACACAAGTGCGAAAAGTGGTTTTTCAACACTAACACAAGTGCGAAAAGTGGTTTTTCAACACTAACACAAGTGCGAAAAGTGGTTTTTCAACACTATCACAAGTGCAAAAAGTGGTTTTTCCACACTAATACAAGTGCAAAAGTGGTTTCCTGCACCAACACAAGTGCGAAAAGTGGTTTTTCAACACTATCACAAGTGCAAAAAGTGGTTTTTCCACACTAATACAAGTGCAACAGTGGTTTCCTGCACCAACACAAGTGCGAAAAGTGGTTTTTCAACACTAACACAAGTGCGAAAAGTGGTTTTTCAACACTAACACAAGTGCGAAAAGTGGTTTTTCAACACTATCACAAGTGCAAAAAGTGGTTTTTCCACACTAATACAAGTGCAAAAGTGGTTTCCTGCACCAACACAAGTGCGAAAAGTGGTTTTTCAACACTATCACAAGTGCAAAAAGTGGTTTTTCCACACTAATACAAGTGCAAAAGTGATTTCCTGCACCAACACAAGTGCGAAAAGTGGTTTTTCAACACTAACACAAGTGCAAAAAGTGTTTTTTCCACACTAATACAAGTGCAAAAGTGGTTTCCTGCACCAACACAAGTGCGAAAAGTGGTTTTTCAACACTAACAAAAGTGCGAAATGTGGTTTTTCAACACTATCACAAGTGCAAAAAGTGGTTTTTCCACACTAATACAAGTGCGAAAGTGGTTTCCTGCACCAACACAAGTGCGAAAAGTGGTTTTTCAACACTAACACAAGTGCGAAAAGTGGTTTTTCAACACTATCACAAGTGCAAAAAGTGGTTTTTCCACACTAATACAAGTGCGAAAGTGGTTTCCTGCACCAACACAAGTGCGAAAAGTGGTTTTTCAACACTAACACAAGTGCGAAAAGTGGTTTTTCAACACTAACAAAAGTGCGAAATGTGGTTTTTCAACACTATCACAAGTGCAAAAAGTGGTTTTTCCACACTAATACAAGTGCGAAAGTGGTTTCCTGCACCAACACAAGTGCGAAAAGTGGTTTTTCAACACTAACACAAGTGCGAAAAGTGGTTTTTCAACACTATCACAAGTGCAAAAAGTATTTTTTCCACACTAATACAAGTGCAAAAGTGGTTTCCTGCACCAACACAAGTGCGAAAAGTGGTTTTTCAACACTAACACAAGTGCGAAAAGTTGTTTTTCAACACTAACACAAGTGCGAAAAGTGGTTTTTCAACACTATCACAAGTGCAAAAAGTGGTTTTTCCACACTAATACAAGTGCAAAAGTGGTTTCCTGCACCAACACAAGTGCGCAAAGTGGGTTTTCAACACTATCACAAGTGCAAAAAGTGGTTTTTCCACACTAATACAAGTGCAAAAGTGGTTTCCTGCAACAACACAAGTGCGAAAAGTGGTTTTTCAACACTAACACAAGTGCGAAAAGTGGTTTTTCAACACTAACACAAGTGCAAAAAGTGTTTTTTCCACACTAATACAAGTGCAAAAGTGGTTTCCTGCACCAACACAAGTGCGAAAAGTGGTTTTTCAACACTAATACAAGTGCGAAAAGTGGGTTTTCAACACTAACTCAAGTGCAAAAAGTGGTTTTTCCACACTAATACAAGAGCAAAAGTGGTTTCCTGCACCAACACAAGTGCGAAAAGTGGTTTTTCAACACTAACACAAGTGCGAAAAGTGGTTTTTCAACACTATCACAAGTGCAAAAAGTGGTTTTTCCACACTAATACAAGTGCAAAACTGGTTTCCTGCACCAACACAAGTGCGAAAAGTGGTTTTTCAACACTAACACAAGTGCGAAAAGTGGTTGTTCAACACTAACTCAAGTGCAAAAAGTGGTTTTTTCCACACTAATACAAGTGCAAAAGTGGTTTCCTGCACCAACACAAGTGCGAAAAGTGGTTTTTCAACACTAACACAAGTGCGAAAAGTGGTTTTTCAACACTATCACAAGTGCAAAAAGTGTTTTTTCCACACTAATACAAGTGCAAAAGTGGTTTCCTGCACCAACACAAGTGCGAAAAGTGGTTTTTCAACACTAACTCAAGTGCGAAAAGTGGTTTTTCAACACTAACTCAAGTGCAAAAAGTGGTTTTTCCACACTAATACAAGTGCAAAAGTGGTTTCCTGCACCAACACAAGTGCGAAAAGTGGTTTTTCAACACTAACAAAAGTGCGAAAAGTGGTTTTTCAACACTATCACAAGTGCCAAAAGTGGTTTTTCCACACTAATACAAGTGCGAAAGTGGTTTCCTGCACCAACACAAGTGCGAAAAGTGGTTTTTCAACACTAACACAAGTGCGAAAAGTGGTTTTTCACCACTATCACAAGTGCAAAAAGTGTTTTTTCCACACTAATACAAGTGCAAAAGTGGTTTCCTGCACCAACACAAGTGCGAAAAGTGGTTTTTCAACACTAACACAAGTGCGAAAAGTGGTTTTTCAACACTATCACAAGTGCAAAAAGTGTTTTTTCCACACTAATACAAGTGCAAAAGTGGTTTCTTGCACCAACACAAGTGCGAAAAGTGGTTTTTCAACACTAACACAAGTGCGAAAAGTGGTTTTTCAACACTAACACAAGTGCGAAAAGTGGTTTTTCAACACTATCACAAGTGCAAAAAGTGGTTTTTCCACACTAATACAAGTGCAAAAGTGGTTTCCTGCACCAACACAAGTGCGAAAAGTGGTTTTTCAACACTATCACAAGTGCAAAAAGTGGTTTTTCCACACTAATACAAGTGCAACAGTGGTTTCCTGCACCAACACAAGTGCGAAAAGTGGTTTTTCAACACTAACACAAGTGCGAAAAATGGTTTTTCAACACTAACACAAGTGCGAAAAGTGGTTTTTCAACACTATCACAAGTGCAAAAAGTGGTTTTTCCACACTAATACAAGTGCAAAAGTGGTTTCCTGCACCAACACAAGTGCGAAAAGTGGTTTTTCAACACTATCACAAGTGCAAAAAGTGGTTTTTCCACACTAATACAAGTGCAAAAGTGATTTCCTGCACCAACACAAGTGCGAAAAGTGGTTTTTCAACACTAACACAAGTGCAAAAAGTGTTTTTTCCACACTAATACAAGTGCAAAAGTGGTTTCCTGCACCAACACAAGTGCGAAAAGTGGTTTTTCAACACTAACTCAAGTGCAAAAAGTGGTTTTTTCCACACTAATACAAGTGCAAAAGTGGTTTCCTGCACCAACACAAGTGCGAAAAGTGGTTTTTCAACACTAACACAAGTGCGAAAAGTGGTTTTTCAACACTATCACAAGTGCAAAAAGTGTTTTTTCCACACTAATACAAGTGCAAAAGTGGTTTCCTGCACCAACACAAGTGCGAAAAGTGGTTTTTCAACACTAACTCAAGTGCGAAAAGTGGTTTTTCAACACTAACTCAAGTGCAAAAAGTGGTTTTTCCACACTAATACAAGTGCAAAAGTGGTTTCCTGCACCAACACAAGTGCGAAAAGTGGTTTTTCAACACTAACAAAAGTGCGAAAAGTGGTTTTTCAACACTATCACAAGTGCCAAAAGTGGTTTTTCCACACTAATACAAGTGCGAAAGTGGTTTCCTGCACCAACACAAGTGCGAAAAGTGGTTTTTCAACACTAACACAAGTGCGAAAAGTGGTTTTTCACCACTATCACAAGTGCAAAAAGTGTTTTTTCCACACTAATACAAGTGCAAAAGTGGTTTCCTGCACCAACACAAGTGCGAAAAGTGGTTTTTCAACACTAACACAAGTGCGAAAAGTGGTTTTTCAACACTATCACAAGTGCAAAAAGTGTTTTTTCCACACTAATACAAGTGCAAAAGTGGTTTCTTGCACCAACACAAGTGCGAAAAGTGGTTTTTCAACACTAACACAAGTGCGAAAAGTGGTTTTTCAACACTAACACAAGTGCGAAAAGTGGTTTTTCAACACTATCACAAGTGCAAAAAGTGGTTTTTCCACACTAATACAAGTGCAAAAGTGGTTTCCTGCACCAACACAAGTGCGAAAAGTGGTTTTTCAACACTATCACAAGTGCAAAAAGTGGTTTTTCCACACTAATACAAGTGCAACAGTGGTTTCCTGCACCAACACAAGTGCGAAAAGTGGTTTTTCAACACTAACACAAGTGCGAAAAATGGTTTTTCAACACTAACACAAGTGCGAAAAGTGGTTTTTCAACACTATCACAAGTGCAAAAAGTGGTTTTTCCACACTAATACAAGTGCAAAAGTGGTTTCCTGCACCAACACAAGTGCGAAAAGTGGTTTTTCAACACTATCACAAGTGCAAAAAGTGGTTTTTCCACACTAATACAAGTGCAAAAGTGATTTCCTGCACCAACACAAGTGCGAAAAGTGGTTTTTCAACACTAACACAAGTGCAAAAAGTGTTTTTTCCACACTAATACAAGTGCAAAAGTGGTTTCCTGCACCAACACAAGTGCGAAAAGTGGTTTTTCAACACTAACAAAAGTGCGAAATGTGGTTTTTCAACACTATCACAAGTGCAAAAAGTGGTTTTTCCACACTAATACAAGTGCGAAAGTGGTTTCCTGCACCAACACAAGTGCGAAAAGTGGTTTTTCAACACTAACACAAGTGCGAAAAGTGGTTTTTCAACACTATCACAAGTGCAAAAAGTGGTTTTTCCACACTAATACAAGTGCGAAAGTGGTTTCCTGCACCAACACAAGTGCGAAAAGTGGTTTTTCAACACTAACACAAGTGCGAAAAGTGGTCAACACTAACACAAGTGCGAAAAGTGGTTTTTCAACACTAACACAAGTTCGAAAAGTGGTTTTTCAACACTAACACAAGTGCGAAAAGTGGTTTTATCAACACTATCACAAGTTGCAAAAAGTGGTTTTTCCACACTAATACAAGTGCAAAAGTGGTTTCCTGCACCAACACAAGTGCGAAAAAGTGGTTTTTTCAACACTATCACAAGTGCAAAAAGTGGTTTTTCCACACTAATACAAGTGCAAAAGTGATTTCCTGCACCAACACAGTGCGAAAAGTGGTTTTTCAACACTAACACAAGTGCAAAAAGTGTTTTTTCCACACTAATACAAGTGCAAAAGTGGTTTCCTGCACCAACACAAGTGCGAAAAGTGGTTTTTCAACACTACAAAAGTGCGAAATGTGGTTTTTCAACACTATCACAAGTGCAAAAAGTGGTTTTCCACACTAATACAAGTGCGAAAGTGGTTTCCTGCACCAACACAAGTGCGAAAAGTGGTTTTTCAACACTAACACAAGTGCGAAAAAGTGGTTTTTCAACACTATCACAAGTGCAAAAAGTGTTTTTTCCACACTAATACAAGTGCAAAAGTGGTTTCCTGCACCAACACAAGTGCGAAAAGTGGTTTTTTCAACACTAACACAAGTGCGAAAAGTGGTTTTTTCAACACTAACACAAGTGCGAAAAGTGGTTTTTCAACACTATCACAAGTGCAAAAAGTGGTTTTTCCACACTAATACAAGTGCAAAAGTGGTTTCCTGCACCAACACAAGTGCGCAAAGTGGGTTTTCAACACTATCACAAGTGCAAAAAGTGGTTTTTCCACACTAATACAAGTGCAAAAGTGGTTTCCTGCAACAACACAAGTGCGAAAAGTGGTTTTTCAACACTAACACAAGTGCGAAAAGTGGTTTTTCAACACTAACACAAGTGCAAAAAGTGTTTTTTCCACACTAATACAAGTGCAAAAGTGGTTTCCTGCACCAACACAAGTGCGAAAAGTGGTTTTTCAACACTAATACAAGTGCGAAAAGTGGGTTTTCAACACTAACTCAAGTGCAAAAAGTGGTTTTTCCACACTAATACAAGTGCAAAAGTGGTTTCCTGCACCAACACAAGTGCGAAAAGTGGTTTTTCAACACTAACACAAGTGCGAAAAGTGGTTTTTCAACACTATCACAAGTGCAAAAAGTGGTTTTTCCACACTAATACAAGTGCAAAACTGGTTTCCTGCACCAACACAAGTGCGAAAAGTGGTTTTTCAACACTAACACAAGTGCGAAAAGTGGTTTTTCAACACTAACTCAAGTGCAAAAAGTGGTTTTTTCCACACTAATACAAGTGCAAAAGTGGTTTCCTGCACCAACACAAGTGCGAAAAGTGGTTTTTCAACACTAACACAAGTGCGAAAAGTGGTTTTTCAACACTATCACAAGTGCAAAAAGTGTTTTTTCCACACTAATACAAGTGCAAAAGTGGTTTCCTGCACCAACACAAGTGCGAAAAGTGGTTTTTCAACACTAACTCAAGTGCAAAAAGCGGTTTTTCCACACTAATACAAGTGCAAAAGTGGTTTCCTGCACCAACACAAGTGCGAAAACTGGTTTTTCAACACTAACACAAGTGCGAAAAGTGGTTTTTCAACACTAACTCAAGTGCAAAAAGTGGTTTTTCCACACTAATACAAGTGCAAAAGTGGTTTCCTGCACCAACACAAGTGCGAAAAGTGGTTTTTCAACACTAACAAAAGTGCGAAAAGTGGTTTTTCAACACTATCACAAGTGCCAAAAGTGGTTTTTCCACACTAATACAAGTGCGAAAGTGGTTTCCTGCACCAACACAAGTGCGAAAAGTGGTTTTTCAACACTAACACAAGTGCGAAAAGTGGTTTTTCACCACTATCACAAGTGCAAAAAGTGTTTTTTCCACACTAATACAAGTGCAAAAGTGGTTTCCTGCACCAACACAAGTGCGAAAAGTGGTTTTTCAACACTAACACAAGTGCGAAAAGTGGTTTTTCAACACTATCACAAGTGCAAAAAGTGTTTTTTCCACACTAATACAAGTGCAAAAGTGGTTTCTTGCACCAACACAAGTGCGAAAAGTGGTTTTTCAACACTAACACAAGTGCGAAAAGTGGTTTTTCAACACTAACACAAGTGCGAAAAGTGGTTTTTCAACACTATCACAAGTGCAAAAAGTGGTTTTTCCACACTAATACAAGTGCAAAAGTGGTTTCCTGCACCAACACAAGTGCGAAAAGTGGTTTTTCAACACTATCACAAGTGCAAAAAGTGGTTTTTCCACACTAATACAAGTGCAACAGTGGTTTCCTGCACCAACACAAGTGCGAAAAGTGGTTTTTCAACACTAACACAAGTGCGAAAAGTGGTTTTTCAACACTAACACAAGTGCAAAAAGTGTTTTTTCCACACTAATACAAGTGCAAAAGTGGTTTCCTGCACCAACACAAGTGCGAAAAGTGGTTTTTCAACACTAATACAAGTGCGAAAAGTGGGTTTTCAACACTAACTCAAGTGCAAAAAGTGGTTTTTCCACACTAATACAAGTGCAAAAGTGGTTTCCTGCACCAACACAAGTGCGAAAAGTGGTTTTTCAACACTAACACAAGTGCGAAAAGTGGTTTTTCAACACTATCACAAGTGCAAAAAGTGGTTTTTCCACACTAATACAAGTGCAAAACTGGTTTCCTGCACCAACACAAGTGCGAAAAGTGGTTTTTCAACACAAACACAAGTGCGAAAAGTGGTTTTTCAACACTAACTCAAGTGCAAAAAGTGGTTTTTTCCACACTAATACAAGTGCAAAAGTGGTTTCCTGCACCAACACAAGTGCGAAAAGTGGTTTTTCAACACTAACACAAGTGCGAAAAGTGGTTTTTCAACACTATCACAAGTGCAAAAAGTGTTTTTTCCACACTAATACAAGTGCAAAAGTGGTTTCCTGCACCAACACAAGTGTGAAAAGTGGTTTTTCAACACTAACTCAAGTGCAAAAAGCGGTTTTTCCACACTAATACAAGTGCAAAAGTGGTTTCCTGCACCAACACAAGTGCGAAAACTGGTTTTTCAACACTAACACAAGTGCGAAAAGTGGTTTTTCAACACTAACTCAAGTGCAAAAAGTGGTTTTTCCACACTAATACAAGTGCAAAAGTGGTTTCCTGCACCAACACAAGTGCGAAAAGTGGTTTTTCAACACTAACAAAAGTGCGAAAAGTGATTTTTCAACACTATCACAAGTGCAAAAAGTGGTTTTTCCACACTAATACAAGTGCGAAAGTGGTTTCCTGCACCAACACAAGTGCGAAAAGTGGTTTTTCAACACTAACACAAGTGCGAAAAGTGGTTTTTCAACACTATCACAAGTGCAAAAAGTGTTTTTTCCACACTAATACAAGTGCAAAAGTGGTTTCCTGCACCAACACAAGTGCGAAAAGTGGTTTTTCAACACTAACACAAGTGCGAAAAGTGGTTTTTCAACACTATCACAAGTGCAAAAAGTGTTTTTTCCACACTAATACAAGTGCAAAAGTGGTTTCCTGCACCAACACAAGTGAGAAAAGTGGTTTTCAACACTAACACAAGTGCGAAAAGTGGTTTTTCAACACTAACACAAGTGCGAAAAGTGGTTTTTCAACACTATCACAAGTGCAAAAAGTGGTTTTTCCACACTAATACAAGTGCAAAAGTGGTTTCCTGCACCAACACAAGTGCGAAAAGTGGTTTTTCAACACTAACACAAGTGCGAAAAGTGGTTTTTCAACACGAACACAAGTGCAAAAAGTGTTTTTTCCACACTAATACAAGTGCAAAAGTGGTTTCCTGCACCAACACAAGTGCGAAAAGTGGTTTTTCAACACTAACAAAAGTGCGAAAAGTGGTTTTTCAACACTATCACAAGTGCAAAAAGTGGTTTTTCCACACTAATACAAGTGCGAAAGTGGTTTCCTGCACCAACACAAGTGCGAAAAGTGGTTTTTCAACACTAACACAAGTGCGAAAAGTGGTTTTTCAACACTATCACAAGTGCAAAAAGTGTTTTTTCCACACTAATACAAGTGCAAAAGTGGTTTCCTGCACCAACACAAGTGCGAAAAGTGGTTTTTCAACACTAACACAAGTGCGAAAAGTGGTTTTTCAACACTAACTCAAGTGCAAAAAGTGGTTTTTTCCACACTAATACAAGTGCAAAAGTGGTTTCCTGCACCAACACAAGTGCGAAAAGTGGTTTTTCAACACTAACACAAGTGCGAAAAGTGGTTTTTCAACACTATCACAAGTGCAAAAAGTGTTTTTTCCACACTAATACAAGTGCAAAAGTGGTTTCCTGCACCAACACAAGTGTGAAAAGTGGTTTTTCAACACTAACTCAAGTGCAAAAAGCGGTTTTTCCACACTAATACAAGTGCAAAAGTGGTTTCCTGCACCAACACAAGTGCGAAAACTGGTTTTTCAACACTAACACAAGTGCGAAAAGTGGTTTTTCAACACTAACTCAAGTGCAAAAAGTGGTTTTTCCACACTAATACAAGTGCAAAAGTGGTTTCCTGCACCAACACAAGTGCGAAAAGTGGTTTTTCAACACTAACAAAAGTGCGAAAAGTGGTTTTTCAACACTATCACAAGTGCAAAAAGTGGTTTTTCCACACTAATACAAGTGCGAAAGTGGTTTCCTGCACCAACACAAGTGCGAAAAGTGGTTTTTCAACACTAACACAAGTGCGAAAAGTGGTTTTTCAACACTATCACAAGTGCAAAAAGTGTTTTTTCCACACTAATACAAGTGCAAAAGTGGTTTCCTGCACCAACACAAGTGCGAAAAGTGGTTTTTCAACACTAACACAAGTGCGAAAAGTGGTTTTTCAACACTATCACAAGTGCAAAAAGTGTTTTTTCCACACTAATACAAGTGCAAGAGTGGTTTCCTGCACCAACACAAGTGCGAAAAGTGGTTTTTCAACACTAACACAAGTGCGAAAAGTGGTTTTTCAACACTAACACAAGTGCGAAAAGTGGTTTTTCAACACTATCACAAGTGCAAAAAGTGGTTTTTCCACACTAATACAAGTGCAAAAGTGGTTTCCTGCACCAACACAAGTGCGAAAAGTGGTTTTTCAACACTAACACAAGTGCGAAAAGTGGTTTTTCAACACTAACACAAGTGCAAAAAGTGTTTTTTCCACACTAATACAAGTGCAAAAGTGGTTTCCTGCACCAACACAAGTGCGAAAAGTGGTTTTTCAACACTAACACAAGTGCGAAAAGTGGTTTTTCAACACGAACACAAGTGCAAAAAGTGTTTTTTCCACACTAATACAAGTGCAAAAGTGGTTTCCTGCACCAACACAAGTGCGAAAAGTGGTTTTTCAACACTAACACAAGTGCGAAAAGTGGTTTTTCAACACTATCACAAGTGCAAAAAGTGTTTTTTCCACACTAATACAAGTGCGAAAGTGGTTTCCTGCACCAACACAAGTGTGAAAAGTGGTTTTTCAACACTAACACAAGTGCGAAAAGTGGTTTTTCAACACTATCACAAGTGCAAAAAGTGGTTTTTCCACACTAATACAAGTGCAAAAGTGGTTTCCTGCACCAACACAAGTGCGAAAAGTGGTTTTTCAACACTAACACAAGTGCGAAAAGTGGTTTTTCAACACTATCACAAGTGCAAAAAGTGGTTTTTCCACACTAATACAAGTGCAAAAGTGGTTTCCTGCACCAACACAAGTGCTAAAAGTGGTTTTTCAACACTAACACAAGTGCGAAAACTGGGTTTTCAACACTAACTCAAGTGCAAAAAGTGGTTTCCTGCACCAACACAAGTGTGAAAAGTGGTTTTTCAACACTAACACAAGTGCAAAAGTGGTTTCCTGCACCAACGCAAGTGCGAAAAGTGGTTTTTCAACACTAACACAAGTGCGAAAAGTGGTTTTTCAACACTATCTCAAGTGCAAAAAGTGGTTTTTCCACACTAATACAAGTGCAAAAGTGGTTTCCTGCACCAACACAATTGCGAAAATTGGTTTTTCAACACTAACACAAGTGCGAAAAGTGGTTTTTCAAAATTAACTCAAGTGCAAAAAGTGGTTTTTCCACACTAATACAAGTGCAAAAGTGGTTTCCTGCACCAACACAAGTGCGAAAAGTGGTTTTTCAACACTAACACAAGTGCGAAAAGTGGTTTTTCAACACTATCACAAGTGCAAAAACTGTTTTTTCCACACTAATACAAGTGCAAAAGTGGTTTCCTGCACCAACACAAGTGCGAAAAGTGGTTTTTCAAAACTAACACAAGTGCGAAAAGTGGTTTTTCAACACTATCACAAGTGCAAAAACTGTTTTTTTCACACTAATACAAGTGCAAAAGTGGTTTCCTGCACCAACACAAGTGCGAAAAGTGGTTTTTCAACACTAACACAAGTGCGAAAAGTGGTTTTTCAACACTATCACAAGTGCAAAAACTGTTTTTTCCACACTAATACAAGTGCAAAAGTGGTTTCCTGCACCAACACAAGTGCGAAAAGTGGTTTTTCAACACTAACGCAAGTGCGAAAAGTGGTTTTTCAACACTAACTCAAGTGCAAAAAGTGGATTTTCCACACTAATACAAGTGCAAAAGTGGTTTCCTGCACCAACACAAGTGCGAAAAGTGGTTTTTCAACACTAACACAAGTGCGAAAAGTGGTTTTTCAACACTATCACAAGTGCAAAAAGTGGTTTTTCCACACTAATACAAGTGCAAAAGTGGTTTCCTGCACCAACACAAGTGCGAAAAGTGGTTTTTCGACACTAACACAAGTGCAAAAAGTGGTTTTTCAACACTAACTCAAGTGCAAAAAGTGGTTTTCCACACTAATACAAGTGCAAAAGTGGTTTCCTGCACCAACACAAGTGCGAAAAGTGGTTTTTCAACACTAACACAAGTGCGAAAAGTGGTTTTTCAACACTAACTCAAGTGCAAAAAGTGGTTTTTCCACACTAATACAAGTGCAAAAGTGGTTTCCTGCACCAACACAAGTGCGAAAAGTGGTTTTTCAACACTAACAAAAGTGCGAAAAGTGGTTTTTCAACACTATCACAAGTGCCAAAAGTGGTTTTTCCACACTAATACAAGTGCGAAAGTGGTTTCCTGCACCAACACAAGTGCGAAAAGTGGTTTTTCAACACTAACACAAGTGCGAAAAGTGGTTTTTCACCACTATCACAAGTGCAAAAAGTGTTTTTTCCACACTAATACAAGTGCAAAAGTGGTTTCCTGCACCAACACAAGTGCGAAAAGTGGTTTTTCAACACTAACACAAGTGCGAAAAGTGGTTTTTCAACACTATCACAAGTGCAAAAAGTGTTTTTTCCACACTAATACAAGTGCAAAAGTGGTTTCTTGCACCAACACAAGTGCGAAAAGTGGTTTTTCAACACTAACACAAGTGCGAAAAGTGGTTTTTCAACACTAACACAAGTGCGAAAAGTGGTTTTTCAACACTATCACAAGTGCAAAAAGTGGTTTTTCCACACTAATACAAGTGCAAAAGTGGTTTCCTGCACCAACACAAGTGCGAAAAGTGGTTTTTCAACACTATCACAAGTGCAAAAAGTGGTTTTTCCACACTAATACAAGTGCAACAGTGGTTTCCTGCACCAACACAAGTGCGAAAAGTGGTTTTTCAACACTAACACAAGTGCGAAAAGTGGTTTTTCAACACTAACACAAGTGCAAAAAGTGTTTTTTCCACACTAATACAAGTGCAAAAGTGGTTTCCTGCACCAACACAAGTGCGAAAAGTGGTTTTTCAACACTAATACAAGTGCGAAAAGTGGGTTTTCAACACTAACTCAAGTGCAAAAAGTGGTTTTTCCACACTAATACAAGTGCAAAAGTGGTTTCCTGCACCAACACAAGTGCGAAAAGTGGTTTTTCAACACTAACACAAGTGCGAAAAGTGGTTTTTCAACACTATCACAAGTGCAAAAAGTGGTTTTTCCACACTAATACAAGTGCAAAACTGGTTTCCTGCACCAACACAAGTGCGAAAAGTGGTTTTTCAACACTAACACAAGTGCGAAAAGTGGTTTTTCAACACTAACTCAAGTGCAAAAAGTGGTTTTTTCCACACTAATACAAGTGCAAAAGTGGTTTCCTGCACCAACACAAGTGCGAAAAGTGGTTTTTCAACACTAACACAAGTGCGAAAAGTGGTTTTTCAACACTATCACAAGTGCAAAAAGTGTTTTTTCCACACTAATACAAGTGAAAAAGTGGTTTCCTGCACCAACACAAGTGTGAAAAGTGGTTTTTCAACACTAACTCAAGTGCAAAAAGCGGTTTTTCCACACTAATACAAGTGCAAAAGTGGTTTCCTGCACCAACACAAGTGCGAAAACTGGTTTTTCAACACTAACACAAGTGCGAAAAGTGGTTTTTCAACACTAACTCAAGTGCAAAAAGTGGTTTTTCCACACTAATACAAGTGCAAAAGTGGTTTCCTGCACCAACACAAGTGCGAAAAGTGGTTTTTCAACACTAACAAAAGTGCGAAAAGTGATTTTTCAACACTATCACAAGTGCAAAAAGTGGTTTTTCCACACTAATACAAGTGCGAAAGTGGTTTCCTGCACCAACACAAGTGCAAAAAGTGGTTTTTCAACACTAACACAAGTGCGAAAAGTGGTTTTTCAACACTATCACAAGTGCAAAAAGTGTTTTTTCCACACTAATACAAGTGCAAAAGTGGTTTCCTGCACCAACACAAGTGCGAAAGGTGGTTTTTCAACACTAACACAAGTGCGAAAAGTGGTTTTTCAACACTATCACAAGTGCAAAAAGTGTTTTTTCCACACTAATACAAGTGCAAAAGTGGTTTCCTGCACCAACACAAGTGAGAAAAGTGGTTTTCAACACTAACACAAGTGCGAAAAGTGGTTTTTCAACACTAACACAAGTGCGAAAAGTGGTTTTTCAACACTATCACAAGTGCAAAAAGTGGTTTTTCCACACTAATACAAGTGCAAAAGTGGTTTCCTGCACCAACACAAGTGCGAAAAGTGGTTTTTCAACACTAACACAAGTGCGAAAAGTGGTTTTTCAACACGAACACAAGTGCAAAAAGTGTTTTTTCCACACTAATACAAGTGCAAAAGTGGTTTCCTGCACCAACACAAGTGCGAAAAGTGGTTTTTCAACACTAACAAAAGTGCGAAAAGTGGTTTTTCAACACTATCACAAGTGCAAAAAGTGGTTTTTCCACACTAATACAAGTGCGAAAGTGGTTTCCTGCACCAACACAAGTGCGAAAAGTGGTTTTTCAACACTAACACAAGTGCGAAAAGTGGTTTTTCAACACTATCACAAGTGCAAAAAGTGTTTTTTCCACACTAATACAAGTGCAAAAGTGGTTTCCTGCACCAACACAAGTGCGAAAAGTGGTTTTTCAACACTAACACAAGTGCGAAAAGTGGTTTTTCAACACTAACTCAAGTGCAAAAAGTGGTTTTTTCCACACTAATACAAGTGCAAAAGTGGTTTCCTGCACCAACACAAGTGCGAAAAGTGGTTTTTCAACACTAACACAAGTGCGAAAAGTGGTTTTTCAACACTATCACAAGTGCAAAAAGTGTTTTTTCCACACTAATACAAGTGCAAAAGTGGTTTCCTGCACCAACACAAGTGTGAAAAGTGGTTTTTCAACACTAACTCAAGTGCAAAAAGCGGTTTTTCCACACTAATACAAGTGCAAAAGTGGTTTCCTGCACCAACACAAGTGCGAAAACTGGTTTTTCAACACTAACACAAGTGCGAAAAGTGGTTTTTCAACACTAACTCAAGTGCAAAAAGTGGTTTTTCCACACTAATACAAGTGCAAAAGTGGTTTCCTGCACCAACACAAGTGCGAAAAGTGGTTTTTCAACACTAACAAAAGTGCGAAAAGTGGTTTTTCAACACTATCACAAGTGCAAAAAGTGGTTTTTCCACACTAATACAAGTGCGAAAGTGGTTTCCTGCACCAACACAAGTGCGAAAAGTGGTTTTTCAACACTAACACAAGTGCGAAAAGTGGTTTTTCAACACTATCACAAGTGCAAAAAGTGTTTTTTCCACACTAATACAAGTGCAAAAGTGGTTTCCTGCACCAACACAAGTGCGAAAAGTGGTTTTTCAACACTAACACAAGTGCGAAAAGTGGTTTTTCAACACTATCACAAGTGCAAAAAGTGTTTTTTCCACACTAATACAAGTGCAAGAGTGGTTTCCTGCACCAACACAAGTGCGAAAAGTGGTTTTTCAACACTAACACAAGTGCGAAAAGTGGTTTTTCAACACTAACACAAGTGCGAAAAGTGGTTTTTCAACACTATCACAAGTGCAAAAAGTGGTTTTTCCACACTAATACAAGTGCAAAAGTGGTTTCCTGCACCAACACAAGTGCGAAAAGTGGTTTTTCAACACTAACACAAGTGCGAAAAGTGGTTTTTCAACACTAACACAAGTGCAAAAAGTGTTTTTTCCACACTAATACAAGTGCAAAAGTGGTTTCCTGCACCAACACAAGTGCGAAAAGTGGTTTTTCAACACTAACACAAGTGCGAAAAGTGGTTTTTCAACACGAACACAAGTGCAAAAAGTGTTTTTTTCCACACTAATACAAGTGCAAAAGTGGTTTCCTGCACCAACACAAGTGCGAAAAGTGGTTTTTCAACACTAACAAAAGTGCGAAAAGTGGTTTTTCAACACTATCACAAGTGCAAAAAGTGGTTTTTCCACACTAATACAAGTGCGAAAGTGGTTTCCTGCACCAACACAAGTGCGAAAAGTGGTTTTTCAACACTAACACAAGTGCGAAAAGTGGTTTTTCAACACTATCACAAGTGCAAAAAGTGTTTTTTCCACACTAATACAAGTGCAAAAGTGGTTTCCTGCACCAACACAAGTGCGAAAAGTGGTTTTTCAACACTAACACAAGTGCGAAAAGCGGTTTTTCAACACTAACACAAGTGCGAAAAGTGGTTTTTCAACACTATCACAAGTGCAAAAAGTGGTTTTTCCACACTAATACAAGTGCAAAAGTGGTTTCCTGCACCAACACAAGTGCGAAAAGTGGTTTTTCAACACTATCACAAGTGCAAAAAGTGGTTTTTCCACACTAATACAAGTGCAAAAGTGGTTTCCTGCACCAACACAAGTGCGAAAAGTGGTTTTTCAACACTAACACAAGTGCGAAAAGTGGTTTTTCAACACTAACACAAGTGCGAAAAGTGGTTTTTCAACACTAACACAAGTGCAAAAAGTGTTTTTTCCACACTAATACAAGTGCAAAAGTGGTTTCCTGCACCAACACAAGTGCGAAAAGTGGTTTTTCAACACTAATACAAGTGCGAAAAGTGTGTTTTCAACACTAACTCAAGTGCAAAAAGTGGTTTTTCCACACTAATACAAGTGCAAAAGTGGTTTCCTGCACCAACACAAGTGCGAAAAGTGGTTTTTCAACACTAACACAAGTGCGAAAAGTGGTTTTTCAACACTATCCCAAGTGCAAAAAGTGTTTTTTTCCACACTAATACAAGTGCAAAAGTGGTTTCCTGCACCAACACAAGTGCGAAAAGTGGTTTTTCAACACTAACACAAGTGCGAAAAGTGGTTTTTAAACACTATCACAAGTGCAAAAAGTGTTTTTTCCACACTAATACAAGTGCAAAAGTGGTTTCCTGCACCAACACAAGTGCGAAAAGTGGTTTTTCAACACTAACTCAAGTGCAAAAAGTGGTTTTTCCACACTAATACAAGTGCAAAAGTGGTTTCCTGCACCAACACAAGTGCGAAAAGTGGTTTTTCAACACTAACACAAGTGCGAAAAGTGGTTTTTCAACACTAACTCAAGTGCAAAAAGTGGTTTTTCCACACTAATACAAGTGCAAAAGTGGTTTCCTGCACCAACACAAGTGCGAAAAGTGGTTTTTCAACACTAACAAAAGTGCGAAAAGTGGTTTTTCAACACTATCACAAGTGCAAAAAGTGGTTTTTCCACACTAATACAAGTGCGAAAGTGGTTTCCTGCACCAACACAAGTGCGAAAAGTGGTTTTTCAACACTAACACAAGTGCGAAAAGTGGTTTTTCAACACTATCACAAGTGCAAAAAGTGTTTTTTCCACACTAATACAAGTGCAAAAGTGGTTTCCTGCACCAACACAAGTGTGAAAAGTGGTTTTTCAACACTAACACAAGTGCGAAAAGTGGTTTTTCAACACTATCACAAGTGCAAAAAGTGGTTTTTCCACACTAATACAAGTGCAAAAGTGGTTTCCTGCACCAACACAAGTGCGAAAAGTGGTTTTTCAACACTAACACAAGTGCGAAAAGTGGTTTTTCAACACTATCACAAGTGCAAAAAGTGGTTTTTCCACACTAATACAAGTGCAAAAGTGGTTTCCTGCACCAACACAAGTGCTAAAAGTGGTTTTTCAACACTAACACAAGTGCGAAAACTGGGTTTTCAACACTAACTCAAGTGCAAAAAGTGGTTTCCTGCACCAACACAAGTGTGAAAAGTGGTTTTTCAACACTAACACAAGTGCAAAAGTGGTTTCCTGCACCAACGCAAGTGCGAAAAGTGGTTTTTCAACACTAACACAAGTGCGAAAAGTGGTTTTTCAACACTATCTCAAGTGCAAAAAGTGGTTTTTCCACACTAATACAAGTGCAAAAGTGGTTTCCTGCACCAACACAATTGCGAAAATTGGTTTTTCAACACTAACACAAGTGCGAAAAGTGGTTTTTCAAAATTAACTCAAGTGCAAAAAGTGGTTTTTCCACACTAATACAAGTGCAAAAGTGGTTTCCTGCACCAACACAAGTGCGAAAAGTGGTTTTTCAACACTAACACAAGTGCGAAAAGTGGTTTTTCAACACTATCACAAGTGCAAAAACTGTTTTTTCCACACTAATACAAGTGCAAAAGTGGTTTCCTGCACCAACACAAGTGCGAAAAGTGGTTTTTCAAAACTAACACAAGTGCGAAAAGTGGTTTTTCAACACTATCACAAGTGCAAAAACTGTTTTTTCCACACTAATACAAGTGCAAAAGTGGTTTCCTGCACCAACACAAGTGCGAAAAGTGGTTTTTCAACACTAACACAAGTGCGAAAAGTGGTTTTTCAACACTATCACAAGTGCAAAAACTGTTTTTTCCACACTAATACAAGTGCAAAAGTGGTTTCCTGCACCAACACAAGTGCGAAAAGTGGTTTTTCAACACTAACGCAAGTGCGAAAAGTGGTTTTTCAACACTAACTCAAGTGCAAAAAGTGGATTTTCCACACTAATACAAGTGCAAAAGTGGTTTCCTGCACCAACACAAGTGCGAAAAGTGGTTTTTCAACACTAACACAAGTGCGAAAAGTGGTTTTTCAACACTATCACAAGTGCAAAAAGTGGTTTTTCCACACTAATACAAGTGCAAAAGTGGTTTCCTGCACCAACACAAGTGCGAAAAGTGGTTTTTCGACACTAACACAAGTGCAAAAAGTGGTTTTTCAACACTAACTCAAGTGCAAAAAGTGGTTTTCCACACTACTACAAGTGCAAAAGTGGTTTCCTGCACCAACACAAGTGCGAAAAGTGGTTTTTCAACACTAACACAAGTGCGAAAAGTGGTTTTTCAACACTAACTCAAGTGCAAAAAGTGGTTTTTCCACACTAATACAAGTGCAAAAGTGGTTTCCTGCACCAACACAATTGCGAAAAGTGGTTTTTCAACACTAACACAAGTGCGAAAAGTGGTTTTTCAACACTATCACAAGTGCAAAAAGTGGTTTTTCCACACTAATACAAGTGCAAAAGTGGTTTCCTGCACCAACACAAGTGCGAAAAGTGGTTTTTCAACATTAACACAAGTGCGAAAAGTGGTTTTTCAACACTATCACAAGTGCAAAAAGTGTTTTTTCCACACTAATTACAAGTGCAAAAGTGGTTTCCTGCACCAACACAAGTGCGAAAAGTGGTTTTTCAACACTAACACAAGTGCGAAAAGTGGTTTTTCAACACTAACTCAAGTGCAAAAAGTGGTTTTTCACACTAATACAAGTGCAAAAGTGGGTTCCTGCACCAACACAAGTGCGAAAAGTGGTTTTTCAACACTAACACAAGTGCGAAAAGTGGTTTTTCAACACTATCACAAGTGCAAAAAGTGGTTTTTCCACACTAATACAAGTGCAAAACTGTTTCCTGCACCAACACAAGTGTGAAAAGTGGTTTTTCAACACTAACACAAGTGCGAAAAGTGGTTTTTCTACACTAACTCAAGTGCAAAAAAGTGGTTTTTTCCACACTAATACAAGTGCAAAAGTGGTTTCCTGCACCAACACAAGTGCGAAAAGTGGTTTTTTCAACACTAACACAAGTGCGAAAAGTGGTTTTTCAACACTATCACAAGTGCAAAAAGTGTTTTTCCACACTAATACAAGTGCAAAAGTGGTTTCTTGCACCAACACAAGTGCGAAAAGTGGTTTTCAACACTAACACAGTGCGAAAAGTGGTTTTTCAACACTAAAACACAAGTGCGAAAAGTGGTTTTTCAACACTATCACAAGTGCAAAAAGTGGTTTTTCCACACTAATACAAGTGCAAAAGTGGTTTCCTGCACCCAACACAAGTGCGAAAAGTGGTTTTTCAACACTATCACAAGTGCAAAAAGTGGTTTTTCCACACTAATACAAGTGCAACAGTGGTTTCCTGCACCAACACAAGTGCGAAAAGTGGTTTTTCAACACTAACACAAGTGCGAAAAGTGTTTTTCAACACTAACACAAGTGCAAAAGTGTTTTTTCACACTAATACAAGTGCAAAAAGTGGTTTCCTGCACCAACACAAGTGCGAAAAGTGGTTTTTCAACACTAATACAAGTGCGAAAAGTGGGTTTTCAACACTAACTCAAGTGCAAAAAGTGGTTTTTCCACACTAATACAAGTGCAAAAGTGGTTTCCTGCACCAACACAAGTGCGAAAAGTGGTTTTTCAACACTAACACAAGTGCGAAAAGTGGTTTTTCAACACTATCACAAGTGCAAAAAGTGGTTTTTCCACACTAATACAAGTGCAAAACTGGTTTCCTGCACCAACACAAGTGCGAAAAGTGGTTTTTCAACACAAACACAAGTGCGAAAAGTGTTTTTCAACACTAACTCAAGTGCAAAAAGTGGTTTTTTCCACACTAATACAAGTGCAAAAGTGGTTTCCTGCACCAACACAAGTGCGAAAAGTGGTTTTTCAACACTAACACAAGTGCGAAAAGTGGTTTTTCAACACTATCACAAGTGCAAAAAGTGTTTTTTCCACACTAATACAAGTGCAAAAGTGGTTTCCTGCACCAACACAAGTGTGAAAAGTGTTTTTCAACACTAACTCAAGTGCAAAAAGCGGTTTTTCCACACTAATACAAGTGCAAAAGTGGTTTCCTGCACCAACACAAGTGCGAAAACTGGGTTTTTCAACACTAACACAAGTGCGAAAAGTGGTTTTTCAACACTAACTCAAGTGCAAAAAGTGGTTTTTCCACACTAATACAAGTGCAAAAGTGGTTTCCTGCACCAACACAAGTGCGAAAAGTGGTTTTTCAACACTAACAAAAGTGCGAAAAGTGATTTTTCAACACTATCACAAGTGCAAAAAAGTGGTTTTTCCACACTAATACAAGTGCGAAAGTGGTTTCCTGCACAACACAAGTGCGAAAAGTGGTTTTTCAACACTAACACAAGTGCGAAAAGTGGTTTTTCAACACTATCACAAGTGCAAAAAGTGTTTTTTCCACACTAATACAAGTGCAAAAGTGGTTTCCTGCACCAACACAAGTGCGAAAAGTGTTTTTCAACACTAACACAAGTGCGAAAAGTGGTTTTTCAACACTATCACAAGTGCAAAAAGTGTTTTTTCCACACTAATACAAGTGCAAAAGTGGTTTCCTGCACCAACACAAGTGAGAAAAGTGGTTTTTCAACACTAACACAAGTGCGAAAAGTGGTTTTTCAACACTAACACAAGTGCGAAAAGTGGTTTTTCAACACTATCACAAGTGCAAAAAGTGGTTTTTCCACACTAATACAAGTGCAAAAGTGGTTTCCTGCACCAACACAAGTGCGAAAAGTGGTTTTTCAACACTAACACAAGTGCGAAAAGTGGTTTTTCAACACGAACACAAGTGCAAAAAGTGTTTTTTTCCACACTAATACAAGTGCAAAAGTGGTTTTCCTGCACCAACACAAGTGCGAAAAGTGGTTTTTCAACACTAACAAAAGTGCGAAAAGTGGTTTTTCAACACTATCACAAGTGCAAAAAGTGGTTTTTCCACACTAATACAAGTGCGAAAGTGGTTTCCTGCACCAACACAAGTGCGAAAAGTGGTTTTTCAACACTAACACAAGTGCGAAAAGTGGTTTTTCAACACTATCACAAGTGCAAAAAGTGTTTTTTCCACACTAATACAAGTGCAAAAGTGGTTTCCTGCACCAACACAAGTGCGAAAAGTGGTTTTTCAACACTAACACAAGTGCGAAAAGTGGTTTTTCAACACTAACTCAAGTGCAAAAAGTGGTTTTTTCCACACTAATACAAGTGCAAAAGTGGTTTCCTGCACAACACAAGTGCGAAAAGTGGTTTTTCAACACTAACACAAGTGCGAAAAGTGGTTTTTCAACACTATCACAAGTGCAAAAAAGTGGTTTTTTCCACACTAATACAAGTGCAAAAGTGGTTTCCTGCACCAACACAAGTGTGAAAAGTGGTTTTTCAACACTAACTCAAGTGCAAAAAGCGGTTTTTTCCACACTAATACAAGTGCAAAAGTGGTTTCCTGCACCAACACAAGTGCGAAAACTGGTTTTTTCAACACTAACACAAGTGCGAAAAGTGGTTTTTCAACACTAACTCAAGTGCAAAAAGTGGTTTTTCCACACTAATACAAGTGCAAAAGTGGTTTCCATGCACCAACACAAGTGCGAAAAGTGGTTTTTCAACACTAACAAAAGTGCGAAAAGTGGTTTTTCAACACTATCACAAGTGCAAAAAGTGGTTTTTCCACACTAATACAAGTGCGAAAGTGGTTTCCTGCACCAACACAAGTGCGAAAAGTGTTTTTCAACACTAACACAAGTGCGAAAAGTGGTTTTTCAACACTATCACAAGTGCAAAAAGTGTTTTTTCCACACTAATACAAGTGCAAAAGTGGTTTCCTGCACCAACACAAGTGCGAAAAGTGGTTTTTCAACACTAACACAAGTGCGAAAAGTGGTTTTTCAACACTATCACAAGTGCAAAAAGTGTTTTTTCCACACTAATACAAGTGCAAGAGTGGTTTCCTGCACCAACACAACGTGCGAAAAGTGGTTTTTCAACACTAACACAAGTGCGAAAAGTGGTTTTTCAACACTAACACAAGTGCGAAAAGTGGTTTTTCAACACTATCACAAGTGCAAAAAGTGGTTTTCCACACTAATACAAGTGCAAAAGTGGTTTCCTGCACCAACACAAGTGCGAAAAGTGGTTTTCAACACTAACACAAGTGCGAAAAGTGGTTTTTCAACACTAACACAAGTGCAAAAAAGTGTTTTTTCCACACTAATTACAAGTGCAAAAGTGGTTTCCCTGCACCAACACAAGTGCGAAAAGTGGTTTTTCAACACTAACACAAAGTGCGAAAGTGGTTTTTCAACACGAACACAAGTGCAAAAAGTGTTTTTTCCACACTAATACAAGTGCAAAAGTGGTTTCCTGCACCAACACAAGTGCGAAAAGTGGTTTTTTCAACACTAACACAAGTGCGAAAAGTGGTTTTCAACACTATCACAAGTGCAAAAAGTGTTTTTTCCACACTAATACAAGTGCTGAAAGTGGTTTCCTGCACCAACACAAGTGTGAAAGTGGTTTTTCAACACTAACACAAGTGCGAAAAGTGGTTTTTCAACACTATCACAAGTGCAAAAAGTGGTTTTTCCACACTAATACAAGTGCAAAAAGTGGTTTCCTGCACCAACACAAGTGCGAAAGTGGTTTTTCAACACTAACACAAGTGCGAAAAGTGGTTTTTCAACACTATCACAAGTGCAAAAAGTGGTTTTTCCACACTAATACAAGTGCAAAAGTGGTTTCCTGCACCAACACAAGTGCTAAAAGTGGTTTTTCAACACTAACACAAGTGCGAAAACTGGGTTTTCAACACTAACTCAAGTGCAAAAAGTGGTTTCCTGCACCAACACAAGTGTGAAAAGTGGTTTTTTCAACACTACACAAGTGCAAAAGTGGTTTCCTGCACCAACGCAAGTGCGAAAAGTGGTTTTTCAACACTAACACAAGTGCGAAAAGTGGTTTTTCAACACTATCTCAAGTGCAAAAAGTGTTTTTCCACACTAATACAAGTGCAAAAGTGGTTTCCTGCACCAACACAATTGCGAAAATTGGTTTTTCAACACTAACACAAGTGCGAAAAGTGGTTTTTCAAAATTAACTCAAGTGCAAAAAGTGGTTTTTCCACACTAATACAAGTGCAAAAGTGGTTTCCTGCACCAACACAAGTGCGAAAAGTGGTTTTTCAACACTAACACAAGTGCGAAAAGTGGTTTTTCAACACTATCACAAGTGCAAAAACTGTTTTTTCCACACTAATACAAGTGCAAAAGTGGTTTCCTGCACCAACACAAGTGCGAAAAGTGGTTTTTCAAAACTAACACAAGTGCGAAAAGTGGTTTTTCAACACTATCACAAGTGCAAAAACTGTTTTTTCCACACTAATACAAGTGCAAAAGTGGTTTCCTGCACCAACACAAGTGCGAAAAGTGGTTTTTCAACACTAACACAAGTGCGGAAAAGTGGTTTTTCAACACTATCACAAGTGCAAAAACTGTTTTTTCCACACTAATACAAGTGCAAAAGTGGTTTCCCCTGCACCAACACAAGTGCGAAAAGTGGTTTTTCAACACTAACGCAAGTGCGAAAAGTGGTTTTTCAACACTAACTCAAGTGCAAAAGTGGATTTTCCACACTAATACAAGTGCAAAAGTGGTTTCCTGCACCAACACAAGTGCGAAAAGTGGTTTTTCAACACTAACACAAGTGCGAAAAGTGGTTTTCAACACTATCACAAGTGCAAAAAGTGGTTTTTCCACACTAATACAAGTGCAAAAGTGGTTTCCTGCACCAACACAAGTGCGAAAAGTGGTTTTTTCGACACTAACACAAGTGCAAAAAGTGGTTTTTCAACACTAACTCAAGTGCAAAAAGTGGTTTTCCACACTAATACAAGTGCAAAAGTGGTTTCCTGCACCAACACAAGTGCGAAAAGTGGTTTTTCAACACTAACACAAGTGCGAAAAGTGGTTTTTCAACACTAACTCAAGTGCAAAAAGTGGTTTTTCCCACACTAATACAAGTGCAAAAGTGGTTTCCTGCACCAACACAAGTGCGAAAAGTGGTTTTTCAACACTAACAAAAGTGCGAAAAGTGGTTTTTCAACACTATCACAAGTGCCAAAAGTGGTTTTTCCACACTAATACAAGTGCGAAAGTGGTTTCCTGCACCAACACAAGTGCGAAAAGTGGTTTTTCAACACTAACACAAGTGCGAAAAGTGTTTTTCACCACTATCACAAGTGCAAAAAGTGTTTTTTCCACACTAATACAAGTGCAAAAGTGGTTTCCTGCACCAACACAAGTGCGAAAAGTGGTTTTTCAACACTAACACAAGTGCGAAAAGTGGTTTTTCAACACTATCACAAGTGCAAAAAGTGTTTTTTCCACACTAATACAAGTGCAAAAGTGGTTTCTTGCACCAACACAAGTGCGAAAAGTGGTTTTTTCAACACTAACACAAGTGCGAAAAGTGGTTTTTCAACACTAACACAAGTGCGAAAAGTGGTTTTTCAACACTATCACAAGTGCAAAAAGTGGTTTTTCCACACTAATACAAGTGCAAAAGTGGTTTCCTGCACCAACACAAGTGCGAAAAGTGGTTTTTTCAACACTATCACAAGTGCAAAAAGTGGTTTTTCCACACTAATACAAGTGCAACAGTGGTTTCCTGCACCAACACAAGTGCGAAAAGTGGTTTTTCAACACTAACACAAGTGCGAAAAGTGGTTTTTCAACACTAACACAAGTGCAAAAAGTGTTTTTTCCACACTAATACAAGTGCAAAAGTGGTTTCCTGCACCAACACAAGTGCGAAAAGTGGTTTTTCAACACTAATACAAGTGCGAAAAGTGGGTTTTCAACACTAACTCAAGTGCAAAAAGTGGTTTTTCCACACTAATACAAGTGCAAAAGTGGTTTCCTGCACCAACACAAGTGCGAAAAGTGGTTTTTTCAACACTAACACAAGTGCGAAAGAGTGGTTTTTCAACACTATCACAAGTGCAAAAAGTGGTTTTTCCACACTAATACAAGTGCAAAAACTGTTTCCTGCACCAACACAAGTGCGAAAAGTGGTTTTTCAACACTAACACAAGTGCGAAAAGTGGTTTTTCAACACTAACTCAAGTGCAAAAAGTGGTTTTTTCCACACTAATACAAGTGCAAAAGTGGTTTCCTGCACCAACACAAGTGCGAAAAGTGGTTTTTCAACACTAACACAAGTGCGAAAAGTGGTTTTTCAACACTATCACAAGTGCAAAAAGTGTTTTCTTTCACACTAATACAAGTGAAAAAGTGGTTTCCTGCACCAACACAAGTGTGAAAAGTGGTTTTTCAACACTAACTCAAGTGCAAAAAGCGGTTTTTCCACACTAATACAAGTGCAAAAAGTGGTTTCCTGCACCAACACAAGTGCGAAAACTGGTTTTTCAACACTAACACAAGTGCGAAAAGTGGTTTTTCAACACTAACTCAAGTGCAAAAAAGTGGTTTTTCCACACTAATACAAGTGCAAAAGTGGTTTCCTGCACCAACACAAGTGCGAAAAGTGGTTTTTCAACACTAACAAAAGTGGCGAAAAGTGATTTTTCAACACTATCACAAGTGCAAAAAGTGGTTTTTCCACACTAATACAAGTGCGAAAGTGGTTTCCTGCACCAACACAAGTGCAAAAAGTGGTTTTTCAACACTAACACAAGTGCGAAAAGTGGTTTTTCAACACTATCACAAGTGCAAAAAGTGTTTTTTTCCACACTAATACAAGTGCAAAAGTGGTTTCCTGCACCAACACAAGTGCGAAAGGTGTTTTTTCAACACTAACACAAGTGCGAAAAGTGGTTTTTCAACACTATCACAAGTGCAAAAAGTGTTTTTTCCACACTAATACAAGTGCAAAAGTGGTTTCCTGCACCAACACAAGTGAGAAAAGTGGTTTTCAACACTAACACAAGTGCGAAAAGTGGTTTTTCAACACTAACACAAGTGCGAAAAGTGGTTTTTCAACACTATCACAAGTGCAAAAAGTGGTTTTTTCCACACTAATACAAGTGCAAAAGTGGTTTCCTGCACCAACACAAGTGCGAAAAGTGTTTTTCAACACTAACACAAGTGCGAAAAGTGGTTTTTCAACACGAACACAAGTGCAAAAAGTGTTTTTTCCACACTAATACAAGTGCAAAAGTGGTTTCCTGCACCAACACAAGTGCGAAAAGTGGTTTTTCAACACTAACAAAAGTGCGAAAAGTGGTTT
>NW_027619076.1:0-53824 GCF_964187855.1 Myxine glutinosa
GTGGAAAAAACACTTTTTGCACTTGTGATAGTGTTGACAAACCACTTTTCGCACTTGTGTTAGTGTTGAAAAACTACTTTTCGCACTTGTGATGGTGCAGGAAACCACTTTTGCACTTGTATTAGTGTGGAAAAAACACTTTTCGCACCTGTGTTAGTGTTGAAAAACCACTTTTCGCACTTGTGTTAGTGTTGAAAAACCACTTTTTGCACTTGTGTTAGTGTTGAAAAACCACTTTTCGCACTTGTGTTGGTGCAGGAAACCACTTTTGCACTTGTATTAGTGTGGAAAAAACCCTTTTTGCACTTGTGATAGTGTGAAAAACAACTTTTCGCACTTGTGTTAGTATTGAAAAACCACTTTTCGCACTTGTGTTGGTGCAGGAAACCACTTTTGCACTTGTATTAGTGTGGAAAAACCACTTTTCGCACTTGTGTTCATGTTGAAAAATCACTTTTCGCACTTGTGTTAGTGTTGAAAAACCACTTTTAGCACTTGTGTTAGTGTTGAAAAACCACTTTTCGCACTTGTGTTAGTGTTGAAAAACCACTTTTCGCACAAGTGTTAGTGTTGAAAAACCACTTTTCGCACTTGTGTTGGTGCAGGAAACCACTTTTGCACTTGTATTAGTGTGGAAAACCCACTTTTCGCACTTGTGTTAGTGTTGAAAAACCACTTTTCACACTTGTGTTAGTGTTGAAAAACTTCTTTTCGCACTTGTGTATGTGCAGGAAACCACTTTTGCACTTGTATTAGTGTGGAAAAAACACTTTTTGCACTTGTGATAGTGTTGAAAAACCACTTTTCGCACTTGTGTTTGTGTTGAAAAACCACTTTTCGCACTTGTGTTGGTGCAGGAAACCACTTTTGCACTTGTATTAGTGTGGAAAAAACACTTTTCGCACTTGTGTTAGTGTTGAAAAACCACTTTTCGCACTTGTGTTAGTGTTGAAAAACCACTTTTCGCACTTGTGTTAGTGTTGAAAAAACACTTATCGCACTTGTGTTAGTGTTGAAAAACCACTTTTCGCACTTGTGTTGGTGCAGGAAACCACTTTTGCACTTGTATTAGTGTGGAAAAAACACTTTTCGCACTTGTGTTAGTGTTGAAAAAACACTTTTCGCACTTGTGTTAGTGTTGAAAAACTACTTTTCGCACTTGTGTTGGTGCAGGAAACCACTTTTGCACTTGTATTAGTGTGGAAAAAACACTTTTCTCACTTGTGTTAGTGTTGAAAAACCACTTTTCGCACTTGTGTTAGTGTTGAAAAACCACTTTTCGCACTTGTGTTGGTGCAGGAAATCACTTTTGCACTTGTATTAGTGTGGAAAAAACACTTTTTGCACTTGTGATAGTGTTGAAAAACCACTTTTCGCACTTGTGTTAGTGTTGAAAAACCACTTTTCGCACTTGTGTTGGTGCAGGAAACCACTTATCGCACTTGTGTTAGTGTTGAAAAACCACTTTTCGCACTTGTGTTAGTGTCGAAAAACCACTTTTCGCACTTGTGTTGGTGCAGGAAACCACTTTTGCACGTGTAATAGTGTGGAAAAACCACTTTTTGCACTTGTGATAGTGTTGAAAAACCACTTTTCGCACTTGTGTTAGTGTTGAAAAACCACTTTTCGCACTTGTTTTAGTGTTGAAAAACCACTTTTCGCACTTGTGTTGGAGCAGGAAACCACTTTTGCACTTGTATTAGTGTGGAAAAAACACTTTTTGCACTTGTGATAGTGTTGAAAAACCACTTTTCGCACTTGTGTTAGTGTTGAAAAACCACTTTTTGCACTTGTGTTAGTGTTGAAAAATCACTTTTCGCACTTGTGTTGGTGCAGGAAACCACTTTTGCACTTGTATTAGTGTGGAAAAACCACTTTTTGCACTTGTGTTAGTGTTGAAAAACCACTTTTCGCACTTGTGTTGGTGCGGGAAACCACTTTTGCACTTGTATTAGTGTGGAAAAAAACACTTTTTGCACTTGTGATAGTGTTGAAAAACCACTTTTCGCCCTTGTGTTAGTGTTGAAAAACCACATTTCGCACTTGTGTTGGTGCAGGAAACCACTTTTGCACTTGTATTAGTGTGGAAAAACCACTTTTCGCACTTGTGTTAGTGTTGAAAAACCACTTTTCGCACTTGTGTTAGTGTTGAAAAACCACTTTTCGCACTTGTGTTAGTGTTGAAAAACCACTTTTCGCACTTGTGTTGGTGCAGGAAACCACTTTTGCACTTGTATTAGTGTGGAAAAAACACTTTTCGCACTTGTGTTAGTGTTGAAAAACCACTTTTCGCACTTGTTTTAGTGTTGAAAAACCACTTTTCGCACTTGTGTTGGAGCAGGAAACCACTTTTGCACTTGTATTAGTGTGGAAAAAACACTTTTTGCACTTGTGATAGTGTTGAAAAACCACTTTTCGCACTTGTGTTAGTGTTGAAAAACCACTTTTCGCACTTGTGTTAGTGTTGAAAAATCACTTTTCGCACTTGTGTTGGTGCAGGAAACCACTTTTGCACTTGTATTAGTGTGGAAAAACCACTTTTTGCACTTGTGTTAGTGTTGAAAAACCACTTTTCGCACTTGTGTTAGTGTTGAAAAACCACTTTTCGCACTTGTGTTAGTGTCGAAAAACCACTTTTCGCACTTGTGTTGGTGCAGGAAACCACTTTTGCACTTGTAATAGTGTGGAAAAACCACTTTTTGCACTTGTGATAGTGTTGAAAAACCACTTTTCGCACTTGTGTTAGTGTTGAAAAACCACTTTTCGCACTTGTTTTAGTGTTGAAAACCACTTTTCGCACTTGTGTTGGAGCAGGAAACCACTTTTGCACTTGTATTAGTGTGGAAAAAACAATTTTTGCACTTGTGATAGTGTTGAAAAACCACTTTTCGCACTTGTATTAGTGTTGAAAAACCACTTTTCGCACTTGTGTTAGTGTTGAAAAATCACTTTTCGCACTTGTGTTGGTGCAGGAAACCACTTTTGCACTTGTATTAGTGTGGAAAAACCACTTTTTGCACTTGTGTTAGTGTTGAAAAACCACTTTTCGCACTTGTGTTGGTGCGGGAAACCACTTTTGCACTTGTATTAGTGTGGAAAAAACACTTTTTGCACTTGTGATAGTGTTGAAAAACCACTTTTCGCCCTTGTGTTAGTGTTGAAAAACCACTTTTCGCACTTGTGTTGGTGCAGGAAACCACTTTTGCATTTGTATTAGTGTGGAAAAACCACTTTTCGCACTTGTGTTAGTGTTGAAAAACCACTTTTCGCACTTGTGTTAGTGTTGAAAAACCACTTTTCGCACTTGTGTTAGTGTTGAAAAACCACTTTTCGCACTTGTGTTGGTGCAGGAAACCACTTTTGCACTTGTATTAGTGTGGAAAAAACACTTTTCGCACTTGTGTTAGTGTTGAAAAACCACTTTTCGCACTTGTGTTAGTGTTGAAAAACCACTTTTCGCACTTGTGTTGGTGTTGAAAAACCACTTTTCACACTTGTGTTGGTGTAGGAAACCACTTTTGCACTTGTATTAGTGTGGAAAAAACACTTTTTGCACTTGTGATAGTGTTGAAAAACCACTTTTCGCACTTGTGTTAGTGTTGAAAAACCACTTTTCGCACCTGTGTTAGTGTTGAAAAACCACTTTTCGCACTTGTGTTGGTGCAGGAAACCACTTTTGCACTTGTATTAGTGTGGAAAAACCACTTTTCGCACTTGTGTTAGTGTTGAAAAACCACTTTTCGCACTTGTGTTAGTGTTGAAAAACCACTTTTCGCACATGTGTTGGTGCAGGAAACCACTTTTGCACTTGTATTAGTGTGGAAAAAACACTTTTTGCACTAGTGATAGTGTTGAAAAACCACTTTTCGCACTTGTGTTAGTGTTGAAAAACCACGTTTCGCACTTGTGTTAGTGTTGAAAAACCACTTTTCGCACTTGTGTTAGTGTTGAAAAACCACTTTTCGCACTTGTGTTAGTGTTGAAAAACCACTTTTCGCACTTGTGTTGGTGCAGGAAACCACTTTTGCACTTGTATTAGTGTGGAAAAAACACTTTTCGCACTTGTGTTAGTGTTGAAAAACCACTTTTCGCACTTGTGTTAGTGTTGAAAAACCACTTTTCGCACTTGTGTTGGTGCAGGAAACCACTTTTGCACTTGTATTAGTGTGGAAAAACCACTTTTTGCACTTGTGTTAGTGTTGAAAAACCATTTTTCGCACTTGTGTTAGTGTTGAAAAACCACTTTTCGCACTTGTGTTAGTGTTGAAAAACCACTTTTCGCACTTGTGTTGGTGCAGGAAACCACTTTTGCACTTGTATTAGTGTGGAAAAAACACTTTTCGCACTTGTGATAGTGTTGAAAAACAACTTTTCGCACACTGTGTTAGTGTTGAAAAACCACTTTTCGCACTTGTGTTTGTTGAAAAACCACTTTTCGCACTTGTGTTAGTGTTGAAAAACCACTTTTCGCACTTGTGTTAGTGTTGAAAAACCACTTTTCGCACATGTGTTGGTGCAGGAAACCACTTTTGCACTTGTATTAGTGTGGAAAAAACACTTTTTGCACTTGTGATAGTGTTGAAAGACCACTTTTCTCACTTGTGTTAGTGTTGAAAAACCACTTTTCACACTTGTGTTAGTGTTGAAAAATCACTTTTCGCACTTGTGTTGGTGCAGGAAACCACTTTTCCACTTGTATTAGTGTGGAAAAAACACTTTTTGCACTTGTGATAGTGTTGAAAAACCACTTTTCGAACTTGTGTTAGTGTTGAAAAACCACTTTTCGCACTTGTGTTAGTGTTGAAAAACCACTTATCGCACTTGTGTTAGTGTTGAAAAACCACTTTTCGCACTTGTGTTGGTGCAGGAAACCACTTTTGCACTTGTATTAGTGTGGAAAAACCACTTTTCGCACTTGTGTTAGTGTTGAAAAACCACTTTTCGCACTTGTGTTAGTGTTGAAAAACCACTTATCGCACTTGTGTTAGTGTTGAAAAACCACTTTTCGCACTTGTGTTGGTGCAGGAAACCACTTTTGCACTTGTATTAGTGTGGAAAAAACACTTTTCGCACTTGTGTTAGTGTTGAAAAACCACTTTTCGCACTTGTGTTAGTGTTGAAAAACCACTTTTCGCACTTGTGTTGGTGCACGAAACCACTTTTGCACTTGTATTAGTGTGGAAAAAACACTTTTTGCACTTGTGATAGTGTTGAAAAACCACTTTTCGCACTTGTGTTAGTGTTGAAAAACCACTTTTCGCACTTGTGTTGGTGCAGGAAACCACTTTTGCACTTGTATTAGTGTGGAAAAACCACTTTTCGCACTTGTGTTAGTGTTGAAAAACCACTTTTCGCACTTATGTTAGTGTTGAAAAACCACTTTTCGCACTTGTGTTAGTGTTGAAAAAACACTTTTCGCACTTGTGTTGGTGCAGGAAACCACTTTTGCACTTGTATTAGTGTGGAAAAAACACTTTTCGCACTTGTGTTAGTGTTGAAAAACCACTTTTCGCACTTGTGTTAGTGTTGAAAAACCACTTTTCGCACTTGTGTTAGTGTTGAAAAAACACTTTTCGCACTTGTGTTAGTGTTGAAAAACCACTTTTCGCACTTGTGTTGGTGCAGGAAACCACTTTTGCACTTGTATTAGTGTGGAAAAAACACTTTTCGCACTTGTGTTAGTGTTGAAAAAACACTTTTCGCACTTGTGTTAGTGTTGAAAAACTACTTTTCGCACTTGTGTTGGTGCAGGAAACCACTTTTGCACTTGTATTAGTGTGGAAAAAACACTTTTCTCACTTGTGTTAGTGTTGAAAAACCACTTTTCGCACTTGTGTTAGTGTTTAAAAACCACTTTTCGCACTTGTGTTGGTGCAGGAAATCACTTTTGCACTTGTATTAGTGTGGAAAAAACACTTTTTGCACTTGTGATAGTGTTGAAAAACCACTTTTCGCACTAGTGTTAGTGTTGAAAAACCACTTTTCGCACTTGTGTTGGTGCAGGAAACCACTTATCGCACTTGTGTTAGTGTTGAAAAACCACTTTTCGCACTTGTGTTAGTGTCGAAAAACCACTTTTCGCACTTGTGTTGGTGCAGGAAACCACTTTTGCACTTGTAATAGTGTGGAAAAACCACTTTTTGCACATGTGTTAGTGTTGAAAAACCATTTTTCGCACTTGTGTTAGTGTTGAAAAACCACTTTTCGCACTTGTGTTGGTGCAGGAAACCACTTTTGCACTTGTGTTGGTGCAGGAAACCACTTTTGCACTTGTATTAGTGTGGAAAAAACACTTTTTGCACTTGTGATAGTGTTGAAAAACTACTTTTCGCCCTTGTGTTAGTGTTGAAAAACCACTTTTCGCACTTGTGTTGGTGCAGGAAACCACTTTTGCACTTGTATTAGTGTGGAAAAACCACTTTTCGCACTTGTGTTAGTGTTGAAAAACCACTTTTCGCACTTGTGTTAGTGTTGAAAAACAACTTTTCGCACTTGTGTTAGTGTTGAAAAACCACTTTTCGCACTTGTGTTGGTGCAGGAAACCACTTTTGCACTTGTATTAGTGTGGAAAAAACACTTTTCGCACTTGTGTTAGTGTTGAAAAACCACTTTTCGCACTTGTGTTAGTGTTGAAAAACCACTTTTCGCACTTGTGTTAGTGTTGAAAAACCACTTTTCGCACTTGTGTTGGTGTAGGAAACCACTTTTGCACTTGTATTAGTGTGGAAAAAACACTTTTTGCACTTGTGATAGTGTTGAAAAACCACTTTTCGCACTTGTGTTAGTGTTGAAAAACCACTTTTCGCACTTGTGTTAGTGTTGAAAAACCACTTTTCGCACTTGTGTTGGTGCAGGAAACCACTTTTGCACTTGTATTAGTGTGGAAAAACCACTTTTTGCACTTGTGTTAGTGTTGAAAAACCACTTTTTGCACTTGTGTTAGTGTTGAAAAACCACTTTTCGCACATGTGTTGGTGCAGGAAACCACTTTTGCACTTGTATAAGTGTGGAAAAAACACTTTTTGCACTTGTGATAGTGTTGAAAAACCACTTTTCGCACACTGTGTTAGTGTTGAAAAACCACTTTTCGCACTTGTGTTTGTTGAAAAACCACTTTTCGCACTTGTGTTAGTGTTGAAAAACCACTTTTCGCACTTGTGTTAGTGTTGAAAAACCACTTTTCGCACATGTGTTGGTGCAGGAAACCACTTTTGCACTTGTATTAGTGTGGAAAAAACACTTTTTGCACTTGTGATAGTGTTGAAAGACCACTTTTCTCACTTGTGTTAGTGTTGAAAAACCACTTTTCACACTTGTGTTAGTGTTGAAAAATCACTTTTCGCACTTGTGTTGGTGCAGGAAACCACTTTTCCACTTGTATTAGTGTGGAAAAAACACTTTTTGCACTTGTGATAGTGTTGAAAATCCACTTTTCGAACTTGTGTTAGTGTTGAAAAACCACTTTTCGCACTTGTGTTGGTGCAGGAAACCACTTTTGCACTTGTATTAGTGTGGAAAAACCACTTTTCGCACTTGTGTTAGTGTTGAAAAACCACTTTTCGCACTTGTGTTAGTGTTGAAAAACCAATTATCGCACTTGTGTTAGTGTTGAAAAACCACTTTTCGCACTTGTGTTGGTGCAGGAAACCACTTTTGCACTTGTATTAGTGTGGAAAAAACACTTTTCGCACTTGTGTTAGTGTTGAAAAACCACTTTTCGCACTTGTGTTAGTGTTGAAAAACCACTTTTCGCACTTGTGTTGGTGCACGAAACCACTTTTGCACTTGTATTAGTGTGGAAAAAACACTTTTTGCACTTGTGATAGTGTTGAAAAACCACTTTTCGCACTTGTGTTAGTGTTGAAAAACCACTTTTCGCACTTGTGTTGGTGCAGGAAACCACTTTTGCACTTGTATTAGTGTGGAAAAACCACTTTTCGCACTTGTGTTAGTGTTGAAAAACCACTTTTCGCACTTATGTTAGTGTTGAAAAACCACTTTTCGCACTTGTGTTAGTGTTGAAAAAACACTTTTCGCACTTGTGTTGGTGCAGGAAACCACTTTTGCACTTGTATTAGTGTGGAAAAAACACTTTTCGCACTTGTGTTAGTGTTGAAAAACCACTTTTCGCACTTGTGTTAGTGTTGAAAAACCACTTTTCGCACTTGTGTTAGTGTTGAAAAAACACTTTTCGCACTTGTGTTAGTGTTGAAAAACCACTTTTCGCACTTGTGTTGGTGCAGGAAACCACTTTTGCACTTGTATTAGTGTGGAAAAAACACTTTTCGCACTTGTGTTAGTGTTGAAAAAACACTTTTCGCACTTGTGTTAGTGTTGAAAAACTACTTTTCGCACTTGTGTTGGTGCAGGAAACCACTTTTGCACTTGTATTAGTGTGGAAAAAACACTTTTCTCACTTGTGTTAGTGTTGAAAAACCACTTTTCGCACTTGTGTTAGTGTTGAAAAACCACTTTTCGCACTTGTGTTGGTGCAGGAAATCACTTTTGCACTTGTATTAGTGTGGAAAAAACACTTTTTGCACTTGTGATAGTGTTGAAAAACCACTTTTCGCACTTGTGTTAGTGTTGAAAAACCACTTTTCGCACTTGTGTTGGTGCAGGAAACCACTTATCGCACTTGTGTTAGTGTTGAAAAACCACTTTTCGCACTTGTGTTAGTGTCGAAAAACCACTTTTCGCACTTGTGTTGGTGCAGGAAACCACTTTTGCACGTGTAATAGTGTGGAAAAACCACTTTTTGCACTTGTGATAGTGTTGAAAAACCACTTTTCGCACTTGTGTTAGTGTTGAAAAACCACTTTTCGCACTTGTTTTAGTGTTGAAAAACCACTTTTCGCACTTGTGTTGGAGCAGGAAACCACTTTTGCACTTGTATTAGTGTGGAAAAAACACTTTTTGCACTTGTGATAGTGTTGAAAAACCACTTTTCGCACTTGTGTTAGTGTTGAAAAACCACTTTTTGCACTTGTGTTAGTGTTGAAAAATCACTTTTCGCACTTGTGTTGGTGCAGGAAACCACTTTTGCACTTGTATTAGTGTGGAAAAACCACTTTTTGCACTTGTGTTAGTGTTGAAAAACCACTTTTCGCACTTGTGTTGGTGCGGGAAACCACTTTTGCACTTGTATTAGTGTGGAAAAAACACTTTTTGCACTTGTGATAGTGTTGAAAAACCACTTTTCGCCCTTGTGTTAGTGTTGAAAAACCACATTTCGCACTTGTGTTGGTGCAGGAAACCACTTTTGCACTTGTATTAGTGTGGAAAAACCACTTTTCGCACTTGTGTTAGTGTTGAAAAACCACTTTTCGCACTTGTGTTAGTGTTGAAAAACCACTTTTCGCACTTGTGTTAGTGTTGAAAAACCACTTTTCGCACTTGTGTTGGTGCAGGAAACCACTTTTGCACTTGTATTAGTGTGGAAAAAACACTTTTCGCACTTGTGTTAGTGTTGAAAAACCACTTTTCGCACTTGTTTTAGTGTTGAAAAACCACTTTTCGCACTTGTGTTGGAGCAGGAAACCACTTTTGCACTTATATTAGTGTGGAAAAAACACTTTTTGCACTTGTGATAGTGTTGAAAAACCACTTTTCGCACTTGTGTTAGTGTTGAAAAACCACTTTTCGCACTTGTGTTAGTGTTGAAAAATCACTTTTCGCACTTGTGTTGGTGCAGGAAACCACTTTTGCACTTGTATTAGTGTGGAAAAACCACTTTTTGCACTTGTGTTAGTGTTGAAAAACCACTTTTCGCACTTGTGTTGGTGCGGGAAACCACTTTTGCACTTGTATTAGTGTGGAAAAAACACTTTTTGCACTTGTGATAGTGTTGAAAAACCACTTTTCGCCCTTGTGTTAGTGTTGAAAAACCACTTTTCGCACTTGTGTTGGTGCAGGAAACCACTTTTGCACTTGTATTAGTGTGGAAAAACCACTTTTCGCACTTGTGTTAGTGTTGAAAAACCACTTTTCGCACTTGTGTTAGTGTTGAAAAACCACTTTTCGCACTTGTGTTAGTGTTGAAAAACCACTTTTCGCACTTGTGTTGGTGCAGGAAACCACTTTTGCACTTGTATTAGTGTGGAAAAAACACTTTTCGCACTTGTGTTAGTGTTGAAAAACCACTTTTCGCACTTGTGTTAGTGTTGAAAAACCACTTTTCGCACTTGTGTTGGTGTTGAAAAACCACTTTTCGCACTTGTGTTGGTGTAGGAAACCACTTTTGCACTTGTATTAGTGTGGAAAAAACACTTTTTGCACTTGTGATAGTGTTGAAAAACCACTTTTCGCACTTGTGTTAGTGTTGAAAAACCACTTTTCGCACCTGTGTTAGTGTTGAAAAACCACTTTTCGCACTTGTGTTGGTGCAGGAAACCACTTTTGCACTTGTATTAGTGTGGAAAAACCACTTTTCGCACTTGTGTTAGTGTTGAAAAACCACTTTTCGCACTTGTGTTAGTGTTGAAAAACCACTTTTCGCACATGTGTTGGTGCAGGAAACCACTTTTGCACTTGTATTAGTGTGGAAAAAACACTTTTTGCACTTGTGATAGTGTTGAAAAACCACTTTTCGCACTTGTGTTAGTGTTGAAAAACCACGTTTCGCACTTGTGTTAGTGTTGAAAAACCACTTTTCGCACTTGTGTTAGTGTTGAAAAACCACTTTTCGCACTTGTGTTAGTGTTGAAAAACCACTTTTCGCACTTGTGTTGGTGCAGGAAACCACTTTTGCACTTGTATTAGTGTGGAAAAAACACTTTTCGCACTTGTGTTAGTGTTGAAAAACCACTTTTCGCACTTGTGTTAGTGTTGAAAAACCACTTTTCGCACTTGTGTTGGTGCAGGAAACCACTTTTGCACTTGTATTAGTGTGGAAAAACCACTTTTTGCACTTGTGTTAGTGTTGAAAAACCATTTTTCGCACTTGTGTTAGTGTTGAAAAACCACTTTTCGCACTTGTGTTGGTGCAGGAAACCACTTTTGCACTTGTATTAGTGTGGAAAAAACACTTTTTGCACTTGTGATAGTGTTGAAAAACCACTTTTCGCCCTTGTGTTAGTGTTGAAAAAAACCACTTTTCGCACTTGTGTTGGTGCAGGAAACCACTTTTGCACTTGTATTAGTGTGGAAAAACCACTTTTCGCACTTGTGTTAGTGTTGAAAAACCACTTTTCGCACTTGTGTTAGTGTTGAAAAACAACTTTTCGCACTTGTGTTAGTGTTGAAAAACCACTTTTCGCAATTGTGTTGGTGCAGGAAACCACTTTTGCACTTGTATTAGTGTGGAAAAAACACTTTTCGCACTTGTGTTAGTGTTGAAAAACCACTTTTCGCACTTGTGTTAGTGTTGAAAAACCACTTTTCGCACTTGTGTTAGTGTTGAAAAACCACTTTTCGCACTTGTGTTGGTGTAGGAAACCACTTTTGCACTTGTATTAGTGTGGAAAAAACACATTTTGCACTTGTGATAGTGTTGAAAAACCACTTTTCGCACTTGTGTTAGTGTTGAAAAACCACTTTTCGCACTTGTGTTATTGTTGAAAAACCACTTTTCGCACTTGTGTTGGTGCAGGAAACCACTTTTGCACTTGTATTAGTGTGGCAAAACCACTTTTCGCACTTGTGTTAGTGTTGAAAAACCACTTTTCGCACATGTGTTGGTGCAGGAAACCACTTTTGCACTTGTATTAGTGTGGAAAAAACACTTTTTGCACTTGTGATAGTGTTGAAAAACCACTTTTCGCACTTGTGTTAGTGTTGAAAAACCACTTTTCGCACTTGTGTTAGTGTTGAAAAACCACTTTTCGCACTTGTGTTAGTGTTGAAAAACCACTTTTCGCACTTGTGTTAGTGTTGAAAAACCACTTTTCGCACTTGTGTTGGTGCAGGAAACCACTTTTGCACTTGTATTAGTGTGGAAAAAACACTTTTTGCACTTGTGATAGTGTTGAAAGACCACTTTTCTCACTTGTGTTAGTGTTGAAAAACCACTTTTCGCACTTGTGTTAGTGTTGAAAAATCACTTTTCGCACTTGTGTTGGTGCAGGAAACCACTTTTCCACTTGTATTAGTGTTGAAAAACGACTTTTCGCACTTGTGTTAGTGTTGAAAAACCACTTTTCGCACTTGTGTTAGTGTTGAAAAACGACTTTTCGCACTTGTGTTAGTGTTGAAAAACCACTTATCGCACTTGTGTTAGTGTTGAAAAACCACTTTTTGCACTTGTGTTGGTGCAGGAAACCACTTTTGCACTTGTATTAGTGTGGAAAAAACACTTTTCGCACTTGTGTTAGTGTTGAAAAACCACTTTTCGCACTTGTGTTAGTGTTGAAAAACCACTTTTCGCACTTGTGTTGGTGCACGAAACCACTTTTGCACTTGTATTAGTGTGGAAAAAACACTTTCTGCACTTGTGATAGTGTTGAAAAACCACTTTTCGCACTTGTGTTAGTGTTGAAAAACCACTTTTCGCACTTGTGTTGGTGCAGGAAACCACTTTTGCACTTGTATTAGTGTGGAAAAACCACTTTTCGCACTTGTGTTAGTGTTGAAAAACCACTTTTCGCACTTATGTTAGTGTTGAAAAACCACTTTTCGCACTTGTGTTAGTGTTGAAAAAACACTTTTCGCACTTGTGTTGGCACAGGAAACCACTTTTGCACTTGTATTAGTGTGGAAAAAACACTTTTCGCACTTGTGTTAGTGTTGAAAAACCACTTTTCGCACTTGTGTTAGTGTTGAAAAACCACTTTTCGCACTTGTGTTAGTGTTGAAATAACACTTTTCGCACTTGTGTTAGTGTTGAAAAACCACTTTTCGCACTTGTGTTGGTGCAGGAAACCACTTTTGCACTTGTATTAGTGTGGAAAAAACACTTTTCGCACTTGTGTTAGTGTTGAAAAAACACTTTTCGCACTTGTGTTAGTGTTGAAAAACTACTTTTCGCACTTGTGTTGGTGCAGGAAACCACTTTTGCACTTGTATTAGTGTGGAAAAAAACACTTTTCGCACTTGTGTTAGTGTTGAAAAACCACTTTTCGCACTTGTGTTAGTGTTGAAAAACCACTTTTCGCACTTGTGTTGGTGCAGGAAACCACTTTTGCACTTGTATTAGTGTGGAAAAAACACTTTTCGCACTTGTGTTAGTGTTGAAAAACCACTTTTCGCACTTGTGTTAGTGTTGAAAAACCACTTTTCGCATTTGTGTTAGTGTTGAAAAACCACTTTTCGCACTTGTGTTGGTGTAGGAAACCACTTTTGCACTTGTATTAGTGTGGAAAAAACACTTTTTGCACTTGTGATAGTGTTGACAAACCACTTTTCGCACTTGTGTTAGTGTTGAAAAACGACTTTTCGCACTTGTGTTAGTGTTGAAAAACCATTTTCGCACTTGTGTTGGTGCAGGAAACCACTTTTGCACTTGTATTAGTGTGGAAAAACCACTTTTCGCACTTGTGTTAGTGTTGAAAAACCACTTTTCGCACTTGTGTTAGTGTTGAAAAACCACTTTTCGCACATGTGTTGCTGCAGGAAACCACTTTTGCACTTGTATTAGTGTGGAAAAAACACTTTTTGCACTTGTGATAGTGTTGAAAAACCACTTTTCGCACTTGTGTTAGTGTTGAAAAACCACTTTTCGCACTTGTGTTAGTGTTGAAAAACCACTTTTCGCACTTGTGTTAGTGTTGAAAAACCACTTTTCGCAATTGTGTTAGTGTTGAAAAACCACTTTTCGCACTTGTGTTGGTGCAGAAAACCACTTTTGCACTTGTATTACTGTGGAAAAAACACTTTTCGCACTTGTGTTAGTGTTGAAAAACCACTTTTCGCACTTGTGTTAGTGTTGAAAAACCACTTTTCGCACTTGTGTTAGTGTTGAAAAACCACTTTTCGCACTTGTGTTGGTGCAGGAAATCACTTTTGCACTTGTATTAGTGTGGAAAAAACACTTTTTGCACTTGTGTTAGTGTTGAAAAACCACTTTTCGCACTTGTGTTAGTGTCGAAAAACCACTTTTCGCACTTGTGTTGGTGCAGGAAACCACTTTTGCACTTGTAATAGTGTGGAAAAAACACTTTTTGCACTTGTGATAGTGATGAAAAACCACTTTTCGCACTTGTGTTAGTGTTGAAAAACCACTTTTTGCACTTGTGTTAGTGTTGAAAAACCACTTTTCGCACTTGTGTTAGTGTTGAAAAACCACTTTTTGCACTTGTGTTAGTGTTGAAAAACCACTTTTCGCACTTGTGTTAGTGTTGAAAAACAACTTTTCGCACTTGTGTTAGTGTTGAAAAACCACTTTTCGCACTTGTGTTGGTGCAGGAAACCACTTTTGCACTTGTATTAGTGTGGAAAAAACACTTTTCGCACTTGTGTTAGTGTTGAAAAACCACTTTTCGCACTTGTGTTAGTGTTGAAAAACCACTTTTCGCACTTGTGTTAGTGTTGAAAAACCACTTTTCGCACTTGTGTTGGTGTAGGAAACCACTTTTGCACTTGTATTAGTGTGGAAAAAACACTTTTTGCACTTGTGATAGTGTTGAAAAACCACTTTTCGCACTTGTGTTAGTGTTGAAAAACCACTTTTCGCACTTGTGTTAGTGTTGAAAAACCACTTTTCGCACTTGTGTTGGTGCAGGAAACCACTTTTGCACTTGTATTAGTGTGGAAAAACCACTTTTTGCACTTGTGTTAGTGTTGAAAAACCACTTTTTGCACTTGTGTTAGTGTTGAAAAACCACTTTTCGCACATGTGTTGGTGCAGGAAACCACTTTTGCACTTGTATAAGTGTGGAAAAAACACTTTTTGCACTTGTGATAGTGTTGAAAAACCACTTTTCGCACACTGTGTTAGTGTTGAAAAACCACTTTTCGCACTTGTGTTTGTTGAAAAACCACTTTTCGCACTTGTGTTAGTGTTGAAAAACCACTTTTCGCACTTGTGTTAGTGTTGAAAAACCACTTTTCGCACATGTGTTGGTGCAGGAAACCACTTTTCCACTTGTATTAGTGTGGAAAAAACACTTTTTGCACTTGTGATAGTGTTGAAAGACCACTTTTCTCACTTGTGTTAGTGTTGAAAAACCACTTTTCACACTTGTGTTAGTGTTGAAAAATCACTTTTCGCACTTGTGTTGGTGCAGGAAACCACTTTTCCACTTGTATTAGTGTGGAAAAAACACTTTTTGCACTTGTGATAGTGTTGAAAAACCACTTTTCGAACTTGTGTTAGTGTTGAAAAACCACTTTTCGCACTTGTGTTGGTGCAGGAAACCACTTTTGCACTTGTATTAGTGTGGAAAAACCACTTTTCGCACTTGTGTTAGTGTTGAAAAACCACTTTTCGCACTTGTGTTAGTGTTGAAAAACCACTTATCGCACTTGTTTTAGTGTTGAAAAACCACTTTTCGCCCTTGTTGTGGTGCAGGAAACCACTTTTGCACTTGTATTAGTGTGGAAAAAACACTTTTCGCACTTGTGTTAGTGTTGAAAAACCACTTTTCGCACTTGTGTTAGTGTTGAAAAACCACTTTTCGCACTTGTGTTGGTGCACGAAACCACTTTTGCACTTGTATTAGTGTGGAAAAAACACTTTTTGCACTTGTGATAGTGTTGAAAAACCACTTTTCGCACTTGTGTTAGTGTTGAAAAACCACTTTTCGCACTTGTGTTGGTGCAGGAAACCACTTTTGCACTTGTATTAGTGTGGAAAACCACTTTTCGCACTTGTGTTAGTGTTGAAAAACCACTTTTCGCACTTATGTTAGTGTTGAAAAACCACTTTTCGCACTTGTGTTAGTGTTGAAAAAACACTTTTCGCACTTGTGTTGGTGCAGGAAACCACTTTTGCACTTGTATTAGTGTGGAAAAAACACTTTTCGCACTTGTGTTAGTGTTGAAAAACCACTTTTCGCACTTGTGTTAGTGTTGAAAAACCACTTTTCGCACTTGTGTTAGTGTTGAAAAAACACTTTTCGCACTTGTATTAGTGTTGAAAAACCACTTTTCGCACTTGTGTTGGTGCAGGAAACCACTTTTGCACTTGTATTAGTGTGGAAAAAACACTTTTCGCACTTGTGTTAGTGTTGAAAAAACACTTTTCGCACTTGTGTTAGTGTTGAAAAACTACTTTTCGCACTTGTGTTGGTGCAGGAAACCACTTTTGCACTTGTATTAGTGTGGAAAAAACACTTTTCTCACTTGTGTTAGTGTTGAAAAACCACTTTTCGCACTTGTGTTAGTGTTGAAAAACCACTTTTCGCACTTGTGTTGGTGCAGGAAATCACTTTTGCACTTGTATTAGTGTGGAAAAAACACTTTTTGCACTTGTGATAGTGTTGAAAAACCACTTTTCGCACTTGTGTTAGTGTTGAAAAACCACTTTTCGCACTTGTGTTGGTGCAGGAAACCACTTATCGCACTTGTGTTAGTGTTGAAAAACCACTTTTCGCACTTGTGTTAGTGTCGAAAAACCACTTTTCGCACTTGTGTTGGTGCAGGAAACCACTTTTGCACTTGTAATAGTGTGGAAAAACCACTTTTTGCACCTGTGATAGTGTTGAAAAACCACTTTTCGCACTTGTGTTAGTGTTGAAAAACCACTTTTCGCACTTGTTTTAGTGTTGAAAAACCACTTTTCGCACTTGTGTTGGAGCAGGAAACCACTTTTGCACTTGTATTAGTGTGGAAAAAACAATTTTTGCACTTGTGATAGTGTTGAAAAACCACTTTTCGCACTTGTATTAGTGTTGAAAAACCACTTTTCGCACTTGTGTTAGTGTTGAAAAATCACTTTTCGCACTTGTGTTGGTGCAGGAAACCACTTTTGCACTTGTATTAGTGTGGAAAAACCACTTTTTGCACTTGTGTTAGTGTTGAAAAACCACTTTTCGCACTTGTGTTGGTGCGGGAAACCACTTTTGCACTTGTATTAGTGTGGAAAAAACACTTTTTGCACTTGTGATAGTGTTGAAAAACCACTTTTCGCCCTTGTGTTAGTGTTGAAAAACCACTTTTCGCACTTGTGTTGGTGCAGGAAACCACTTTTGCATTTGTATTAGTGTGGAAAAACCACTTTTCGCACTTGTGTTAGTGTTGAAAAACCACTTTTCGCACTTGTGTTAGTGTTGAAAAACCACTTTTCGCACTTGTGTTAGTGTTGAAAAACCACTTTTCGCACTTGTGTTGGTGCAGGAAACCACTTTTGCACTTGTATTAGTGTGGAAAAAACACTTTTCGCACTTGTGTTAGTGTTGAAAAACCACTTTTCGCACTTGTGTTAGTGTTGAAAAACCACTTTTCGCACTTGTGTTGGTGTTGAAAAACCACTTTTCCCACTTGTGTTGGTGTAGGAAACCACTTTTGCACTTGTATTAGTGTGGAAAAAACACTTTTTGCACTTGTGATAGTGTTGAAAAACCACTTTTCGCACTTGTGTTAGTGTTGAAAAACCACTTTTCGCACCTGTGTTAGTGTTGAAAAACCACTTTTCGCACTTGTGTTGGTGCAGGAAACCACTTTTGCACTTGTATTAGTGTGGAAAAACCACTTTTCGCACTTGTGTTAGTGTTGAAAAACCACTTTTCGCACTTGTGTTAGTGTTGAAAAACCACTTTTCGCACATGCGTTGGTGCAGGAAACCACTTTTGCACTTGTATTAGTGTGGAAAAAACACTTTTTGCACTAGTGATAGTGTTGAAAAACCACTTTTCGCACTTGTGTTAGTGTTGAAAAACCACGTTTCGCACTTGTGTTAGTGTTGAAAAACCACTTTTCGCACTTGTGTTAGTGTTGAAAAACCACTTTTCGCACTTGTGTTAGTGTTGAAAAACCACTTTTCGCACTTGTGTTGGTGCAGGAAACCACTTTTGCACTTGTATTAGTGTGGAAAAAACACTTTTCGCACTTGTGTTAGTGTTGAAAAACCACTTTTCGCACTTGTGTTAGTGTTGAAAAACCACTTTTCGCACTTGTGTTGGTGCAGGAAACCACTTTTGCACTTGTATTAGTGTGGAAAAACCACTTTTTGCACTTGTGTTAGTGTTGAAAAACCATTTTTCGCACTTGTGTTAGTGTTGAAAAACCACTTTTCGCACTTGTGTTAGTGTTGAAAAACCACTTTTCGCACTTGTGTTGGTGCAGGAAACCACTTTTGCACTTGTATTAGTGTGGAAAAAACACTTTTCGCACTTGTGATAGTGTTGAAAAACAACTTTCCGCACACTGTGTTAGTGTTGAAAAACCACTTTTCGCACTTGTGTTTGTTGAAAAACCACTTTTCGCACTTGTGTTAGTGTTGAAAAACCACTTTTCGCACTTGTGTTAGTGTTGAAAAACCACTTTTCGCACATGTGTTGGTGCAGGAAACCACTTTTGCACTTGTATTAGTGTGGAAAAAACACTTTTTGCACTTGTGATAGTGTTGAAAGACCACTTTTCTCACTTGTGTTAGTGTTGAAAAACCACTTTTCACACTTGTGTTAGTGTTGAAAAATCACTTTTCGCACTTGTGTTGGTGCAGGAAACCACTTTTCCACTTGTATTAGTGTGGAAAAAACACTTTTTGCACTTGTGATAGTGTTGAAAAACCACTTTTCGAACTTGTGTTAGTGTTGAAAAACCACTTTTCGCACTTGTGTTAGTGTTGAAAAACCACTTATCGCACTTGTGTTAGTGTTGAAAAACCACTTTTCGCACTTGTGTTGGTGCAGGAAACCACTTTTGCACTTGTATTAGTGTGGAAAAACCACTTTTCGCACTTGTGTTAGTGTTGAAAAACCACTTTTCGCACTTGTGTTAGTGTTGAAAAACCACTTATCGCACTTGTGTTAGTGTTGAAAAACCACTTTTCGCACTTGTGTTGGTGCAGGAAACCACTTTTGCACTTGTATTAGTGTGGAAAAAACACTTTTCGCACTTGTGTTAGTGTTGAAAAACCACTTTTCGCACTTGTGTTAGTGTTGAAAAACCACTTTTCGCACTTGTGTTGGTGCACGAAACCACTTTTGCACTTGTATTAGTGTGGAAAAAACACTTTTTGCACTTGTGATAGTGTTGAAAAACCACTTTTCGCACTTGTGTTAGTGTTGAAAAACCACTTTTCGCACTTGTGTTGGTGCAGGAAACCACTTTTGCACTTGTATTAGTGTGGAAAAACCACTTTTCGCACTTGTGTTAGTGTTGAAAAACCACTTTTCGCACTTATGTTAGTGTTGAAAAACCACTTTTCGCACTTGTGTTAGTGTTGAAAAAACACTTTTCGCACTTGTGTTGGTGCAGGAAACCACTTTTGCACTTGTATTAGTGTGGAAAAAACACTTTTCGCACTTGTGTTAGTGTTGAAAAACCACTTTTCGCACTTGTGTTAGTGTTGAAAAACCACTTTTCGCACTTGTGTTAGTGTTGAAAAAACACTTTTCGCACTTGTGTTAGTGTTGAAAAACCACTTTTCGCACTTGTGTTGGTGCAGGAAACCACTTTTGCACTTGTATTAGTGTGGAAAAAACACTTTTCGCACTTGTGTTAGTGTTGAAAAAACACTTTTCGCACTTGTGTTAGTGTTGAAAAACTACTTTTCGCACTTGTGTTGGTGCAGGAAACCACTTTTGCACTTGTATTAGTGTGGAAAAAACACTTTTCTCACTTGTGTTAGTGTTGAAAAACCACTTTTCGCACTTGTGTTAGTGTTGAAAAACCACTTTTCGCACTTGTGTTGGTGCAGGAAATCACTTTTGCACTTGTATTAGTGTGGAAAAAACACTTTTTGCACTTGTGATAGTGTTGAAAAACCACTTTTCGCACTAGTGTTAGTGTTGAAAAACCACTTTTCGCACTTGTGTTGGTGCAGGAAACCACTTATCGCACTTGTGTTAGTGTTGAAAAACCACTTTTCGCACTTGTGTTAGTGTCGAAAAACCACTTTTCGCACTTGTGTTGGTGCAGGAAACCACTTTTGCACTTGTAATAGTGTGGAAAAACCACTTTTTGCACATGTGTTAGTGTTGAAAAACCATTTTTCGCACTTGTGTTAGTGTTGAAAAACCACTTTTCGCACTTGTGTTGGTGCAGGAAACCACTTTTGCACTTGTGTTGGTGCAGGAAACCACTTTTGCACTTGTATTAGTGTGGAAAAAACACTTTTTGCACTTGTGATAGTGTTGAAAAACTACTTTTCGCCCTTGTGTTAGTGTTGAAAAACCACTTTTCGCACTTGTGTTGGTGCAGGAAACCACTTTTGCACTTGTATTAGTGTGGAAAAACCACTTTTCGCACTTGTGTTAGTGTTGAAAAACCACTTTTCGCACTTGTGTTAGTGTTGAAAAACAACTTTTCGCACTTGTGTTAGTGTTGAAAAACCACTTTTCGCACTTGTGTTGGTGCAGGAAACCACTTTTGCACTTGTATTAGTGTGGAAAAAACACTTTTCGCACTTGTGTTAGTGTTGAAAAACCACTTTTCGCACTTGTGTTAGTGTTGAAAAACCACTTTTCGCACTTGTGTTAGTGTTGAAAAACCACTTTTCGCACTTGTGTTGGTGTAGGAAACCACTTTTGCACTTGTATTAGTGTGGAAAAAACACTTTTTGCACTTGTGATAGTGTTGAAAAACCACTTTTCGCACTTGTGTTAGTGTTGAAAAACCACTTTTCGCACTTGTGTTAGTGTTGAAAAACCACTTTTCGCACTTGTGTTGGTGCAGGAAACCACTTTTGCACTTGTATTAGTGTGGAAAAACCACTTTTTGCACTTGTGTTAGTGTTGAAAAACCACTTTTTGCACTTGTGTTAGTGTTGAAAAACCACTTTTCGCACATGTGTTGGTGCAGGAAACCACTTTTGCACTTGTATAAGTGTGGAAAAAACACTTTTTGCACTTGTGATAGTGTTGAAAAACCACTTTTCGCACACTGTGTTAGTGTTGAAAAACCACTTTTCGCACTTGTGTTTGTTGAAAAACCACTTTTCGCACTTGTGTTAGTGTTGAAAAACCACTTTTCGCACTTGTGTTAGTGTTGAAAAACCACTTTTCGCACATGTGTTGGTGCAGGAAACCACTTTTGCACTTGTATTAGTGTGGAAAAAACACTTTTTGCACTTGTGATAGTGTTGAAACACCACTTTTCTCACTTGTGTTAGTGTTGAAAAACCACTTTTCACACTTGTGTTAGTGTTGAAAAATCACTTTTCGCACTTGTGTTGGTGCAGGAAACCACTTTTCCACTTGTATTAGTGTGGAAAAAACACTTTTTGCACTTGTGATAGTGTTGAAAAACCACTTTTCGAACTTGTGTTAGTGTTGAAAAACCACTTTTCGCACTTGTGTTGGTGCAGGAAACCACTTTTGCACTTGTATTAGTGTGGAAAAACCACTTTTCGCACTTGTGTTAGTGTTGAAAAACCACTTTTCGCACTTGTGTTAGTGTTGAAAAACCAATTATCGCACTTGTGTTAGTGTTGAAAAACCACTTTTCGCACTTGTGTTGGTGCAGGAAACCACTTTTGCACTTGTATTAGTGTGGAAAAAACACTTTTCGCACTTGTGTTAGTGTTGAAAAACCACTTTTCGCACTTGTGTTAGTGTTGAAAAACCACTTTTCGCACTTGTGTTGGTGCACGAAACCACTTTTGCACTTGTATTAGTGTGGAAAAAACACTTTTTGCACTTGTGATAGTGTTGAAAAACCACTTTTCGCACTTGTGTTAGTGTTGAAAAACCACTTTTCGCACTTGTGTTGGTGCAGGAAACCACTTTTGCACTTGTATTAGTGTGGAAAAACCACTTTTCGCACTTGTGTTAGTGTTGAAAAACCACTTTTCGCACTTATGTTAGTGTTGAAAAACCACTTTTCGCACTTGTGTTAGTGTTGAAAAAACACTTTTCGCACTTGTGTTGGTGCAGGAAACCACTTTTGCACTTGTATTAGTGTGGAAAAAACACTTTTCGCACTTGTGTTAGTGTTGAAAAACCACTTTTCGCACTTGTGTTAGTGTTGAAAAACCACTTTTCGCACTTGTGTTAGTGTTGAAAAAACACTTTTCGCACTTGTGTTAGTGTTGAAAAACCACTTTTCGCACTTGTGTTGGTGCAGGAAACCACTTTTGCACTTGTATTAGTGTGGAAAAAACACTTTTCGCACTTGTGTTAGTGTTGAAAAAACACTTTTCGCACTTGTGTTAGTGTTGAAAAACTACTTTTCGCACTTGTGTTGGTGCAGGAAACCACTTTTGCACTTGTATTAGTGTGGAAAAAACACTTTTCTCACTTGTGTTAGTGTTGAAAAACCACTTTTCGCACTTGTGTTAGTGTTGAAAAACCACTTTTCGCACTTGTGTTGGTGCAGGAAATCACTTTTGCACTTGTATTAGTGTGGAAAAAACACTTTTTGCACTTGTGATAGTGTTGAAAAACCACTTTTCGCACTTGTGTTAGTGTTGAAAAACCACTTTTCGCACTTGTGTTGGTGCAGGAAACCACTTATCGCACTTGTGTTAGTGTTGAAAAACCACTTTTCGCACTTGTGTTAGTGTCGAAAAACCACTTTTCGCACTTGTGTTGGTGCAGGAAACCACTTTTGCACGTGTAATAGTGTGGAAAAACCACTTTTTGCACTTGTGATAGTGTTGAAAAACCACTTTTCGCACTTGTGTTAGTGTTGAAAAACCACTTTTCGCACTTGTTTTAGTGTTGAAAAACCACTTTTCGCACTTGTGTTGGAGCAGGAAACCACTTTTGCACTTGTATTAGTGTGGAAAAAACACTTTTTGCACTTGTGATAGTGTTGAAAAACCACTTTTCGCACTTGTGTTAGTGTTGAAAAACCACTTTTTGCACTTGTGTTAGTGTTGAAAAATCACTTTTCGCACTTGTGTTGGTGCAGGAAACCACTTTTGCACTTGTATTAGTGTGGAAAAACCACTTTTTGCACTTGTGTTAGTGTTGAAAAACCACTTTTCGCACTTGTGTTGGTGCGGGAAACCACTTTTGCACTTGTATTAGTGTGGAAAAAACACTTTTTGCACTTGTGATAGTGTTGAAAAACCACTTTTCGAACTTGTGTTAGTGTTGAAAAACCACTTTTCGCACTTGTGTTGGTGCAGGAAACCACTTTTGCACTTGTATTAGTGTGGAAAAACCACTTTTCGCACTTGTGTTAGTGTTGAAAAACCACTTTTCGCACTTGTGTTAGTGTTGAAAAACCAATTATCGCACTTGTGTTAGTGTTGAAAAACCACTTTTCGCACTTGTGTTGGTGCAGGAAACCACTTTTGCACTTGTATTAGTGTGGAAAAAACACTTTTCGCACTTGTGTTAGTGTTGAAAAACCACTTTTCGCACTTGTGTTAGTGTTGAAAAACCACTTTTCGCACTTGTGTTGGTGCACGAAACCACTTTTGCACTTGTATTAGTGTGGAAAAAACACTTTTTGCACTTGTGATAGTGTTGAAAAACCACTTTTCGCACTTGTGTTAGTGTTGAAAAACCACTTTTCGCACTTGTGTTGGTGCAGGAAACCACTTTTGCACTTGTATTAGTGTGGAAAAACCACTTTTCGCACTTGTGTTAGTGTTGAAAAACCACTTTTCGCACTTATGTTAGTGTTGAAAAACCACTTTTCGCACTTGTGTTAGTGTTGAAAAAACACTTTTCGCACTTGTGTTGGTGCAGGAAACCACTTTTGCACTTGTATTAGTGTGGAAAAAACACTTTTCGCACTTGTGTTAGTGTTGAAAAACCACTTTTCGCACTTGTGTTAGTGTTGAAAAACCACTTTTCGCACTTGTGTTAGTGTTGAAAAAACACTTTTCGCACTTGTGTTAGTGTTGAAAAACCACTTTTCGCACTTGTGTTGGTGCAGGAAACCACTTTTGCACTTGTATTAGTGTGGAAAAAACACTTTTCGCACTTGTGTTAGTGTTGAAAAAACACTTTTCGCACTTGTGTTAGTGTTGAAAAACTACTTTTCGCACTTGTGTTGGTGCAGGAAACCACTTTTGCACTTGTATTAGTGTGGAAAAAACACTTTTCTCACTTGTGTTAGTGTTGAAAAACCACTTTTCGCACTTGTGTTAGTGTTGAAAAACCACTTTTCGCACTTGTGTTGGTGCAGGAAATCACTTTTGCACTTGTATTAGTGTGGAAAAAACACTTTTTGCACTTGTGATAGTGTTGAAAAACCACTTTTCGCACTTGTGTTAGTGTTGAAAAACCACTTTTCGCACTTGTGTTGGTGCAGGAAACCACTTATCGCACTTGTGTTAGTGTTGAAAAACCACTTTTCGCACTTGTGTTAGTGTCGAAAAACCACTTTTCGCACTTGTGTTGGTGCAGGAAACCACTTTTGCACGTGTAATAGTGTGGAAAAACCACTTTTTGCACTTGTGATAGTGTTGAAAAACCACTTTTCGCACTTGTGTTAGTGTTGAAAAACCACTTTTCGCACTTGTTTTAGTGTTGAAAAACCACTTTTCGCACTTGTGTTGGAGCAGGAAACCACTTTTGCACTTGTATTAGTGTGGAAAAAACACTTTTTGCACTTGTGATAGTGTTGAAAAACCACTTTTCGCACTTGTGTTAGTGTTGAAAAACCACTTTTTGCACTTGTGTTAGTGTTGAAAAATCACTTTTCGCACTTGTGTTGGTGCAGGAAACCACTTTTGCACTTGTATTAGTGTGGAAAAACCACTTTTTGCACTTGTGTTAGTGTTGAAAAACCACTTTTCGCACTTGTGTTGGTGCGGGAAACCACTTTTGCACTTGTATTAGTGTGGAAAAAACACTTTTTGCACTTGTGATAGTGTTGAAAAACCACTTTTCGCCCTTGTGTTAGTGTTGAAAAACCACATTTCGCACTTGTGTTGGTGCAGGAAACCACTTTTGCACTTGTATTAGTGTGGAAAAACCACTTTTCGCACTTGTGTTAGTGTTGAAAAACCACTTTTCGCACTTGTGTTAGTGTTGAAAAACCACTTTTCGCACTTGTGTTAGTGTTGAAAAACCACTTTTCGCACTTGTGTTGGTGCAGGAAACCACTTTTGCACTTGTATTAGTGTGGAAAAAACACTTTTCGCACTTGTGTTAGTGTTGAAAAACCACTTTTCGCACTTGTTTTAGTGTTGAAAAACCACTTTTCGCACTTGTGTTGGAGCAGGAAACCACTTTTGCACTTGTATTAGTGTGGAAAAAACACTTTTTGCACTTGTGATAGTGTTGAAAAACCACTTTTCGCACTTGTGTTAGTGTTGAAAAACCACTTTTCGCACTTGTGTTAGTGTTGAAAAATCACTTTTCGCACTTGTGTTGGTGCAGGAAACCACTTTTGCACTTGTATTAGTGTGGAAAAACCACTTTTTGCACTTGTGTTAGTGTTGAAAAACCACTTTTCGCACTTGTGTTAGTGTTGAAAAACCACTTTTCGCACTTGTGTTAGTGTCGAAAAACCACTTTTCGCACTTGTGTTGGTGCAGGAAACCACTTTTGCACTTGTAATAGTGTGGAAAAACCACTTTTTGCACTTGTGATAGTGTTGAAAAACCACTTTTCGCACTTGTGTTAGTGTTGAAAAACCACTTTTCGCACTTGTTTTAGTGTTGAAAAACCACTTTTCGCACTTGTGTTGGAGCAGGAAACCACTTTTGCACTTGTATTAGTGTGGAAAAAACAATTTTTGCACTTGTGATAGTGTTGAAAAACCACTTTTCGCACTTGTATTAGTGTTGAAAAACCACTTTTCGCACTTGTGTTAGTGTTGAAAAATCACTTTTCGCACTTGTGTTGGTGCAGGAAACCACTTTTGCACTTGTATTAGTGTGGAAAAACCACTTTTTGCACTTGTGTTAGTGTTGAAAAACCACTTTTCGCACTTGTGTTGGTGCGGGAAACCACTTTTGCACTTGTATTAGTGTGGAAAAAACACTTTTTGCACTTGTGATAGTGTTGAAAAACCACTTTTCGCCCTTGTGTTAGTGTTGAAAAACCACTTTTCGCACTTGTGTTGGTGCAGGAAACCACTTTTGCATTTGTATTAGTGTGGAAAAACCACTTTTCGCACTTGTGTTAGTGTTGAAAAACCACTTTTCGCACTTGTGTTAGTGTTGAAAAACCACTTTTCGCACTTGTGTTAGTGTTGAAAAACCACTTTTCGCACTTGTGTTGGTGCAGGAAACCACTTTTGCACTTGTATTAGTGTGGAAAAAACACTTTTCGCACTTGTGTTAGTGTTGAAAAACCACTTTTCGCACTTGTGTTAGTGTTGAAAAACCACTTTTCGCACTTGTGTTGGTGTTGAAAAACCACTTTTCACACTTGTGTTGGTGTAGGAAACCACTTTTGCACTTGTATTAGTGTGGAAAAAACACTTTTTGCACTTGTGATAGTGTTGAAAAACCACTTTTCGCACTTGTGTTAGTGTTGAAAAACCACTTTTCGCACCTGTGTTAGTGTTGAAAAACCACTTTTCGCACTTGTGTTGGTGCAGGAAACCACTTTTGCACTTGTATTAGTGTGGAAAAACCACTTTTCGCACTTGTGTTAGTGTTGAAAAACCACTTTTCGCACTTGTGTTAGTGTTGAAAAACCACTTTTCGCACATGTGTTGGTGCAGGAAACCACTTTTGCACTTGTATTAGTGTGGAAAAAACACTTTTTGCACTAGTGATAGTGTTGAAAAACCACTTTTCGCACTTGTGTTAGTGTTGAAAAACCACGTTTCGCACTTGTGTTAGTGTTGAAAAACCACTTTTCGCACTTGTGTTAGTGTTGAAAAACCACTTTTCGCACTTGTGTTAGTGTTGAAAAACCACTTTTCGCACTTGTGTTGGTGCAGGAAACCACTTTTGCACTTGTATTAGTGTGGAAAAAACACTTTTCGCACTTGTGTTAGTGTTGAAAAACCACTTTTCGCACTTGTGTTAGTGTTGAAAAACCACTTTTCGCACTTGTGTTGGTGCAGGAAACCACTTTTGCACTTGTATTAGTGTGGAAAAACCACTTTTTGCACTTGTGTTAGTGTTGAAAAACCATTTTTCGCACTTGTGTTAGTGTTGAAAAACCACTTTTCGCACTTGTGTTAGTGTTGAAAAACCACTTTTCGCACTTGTGTTGGTGCAGGAAACCACTTTTGCACTTGTATTAGTGTGGAAAAAACACTTTTCGCACTTGTGATAGTGTTGAAAAACAACTTTTCGCACACTGTGTTAGTGTTGAAAAACCACTTTTCGCACTTGTGTTTGTTGAAAAACCACTTTTCGCACTTGTGTTAGTGTTGAAAAACCACTTTTCGCACTTGTGTTAGTGTTGAAAAACCACTTTTCGCACATGTGTTGGTGCAGGAAACCACTTTTGCACTTGTATTAGTGTGGAAAAAACACTTTTTGCACTTGTGATAGTGTTGAAAGACCACTTTTCTCACTTGTGTTAGTGTTGAAAAACCACTTTTCACACTTGTGTTAGTGTTGAAAAATCACTTTTCGCACTTGTGTTGGTGCAGGAAACCACTTTTCCACTTGTATTAGTGTGGAAAAAACACTTTTTGCACTTGTGATAGTGTTGAAAAACCACTTTTCGAACTTGTGTTAGTGTTGAAAAACCACTTTTCGCACTTGTGTTAGTGTTGAAAAACCACTTATCGCACTTGTGTTAGTGTTGAAAAACCACTTTTCGCACTTGTGTTGGTGCAGGAAACCACTTTTGCACTTGTATTAGTGTGGAAAAACCACTTTTCGCACTTGTGTTAGTGTTGAAAAACCACTTTTCGCACTTGTGTTAGTGTTGAAAAACCACTTATCGCACTTGTGTTAGTGTTGAAAAACCACTTTTCGCACTTGTGTTGGTGCAGGAAACCACTTTTGCACTTGTATTAGTGTGGAAAAAACACTTTTCGCACTTGTGTTAGTGTTGAAAAACCACTTTTCGCACTTGTGTTAGTGTTGAAAAACCACTTTTCGCACTTGTGTTGGTGCACGAAACCACTTTTGCACTTGTATTAGTGTGGAAAAAACACTTTTTGCACTTGTGATAGTGTTGAAAAACCACTTTTCGCACTTGTGTTAGTGTTGAAAAACCACTTTTCGCACTTGTGTTGGTGCAGGAAACCACTTTTGCACTTGTATTAGTGTGGAAAAACCACTTTTCGCACTTGTGTTAGTGTTGAAAAACCACTTTTCGCACTTATGTTAGTGTTGAAAAACCACTTTTCGCACTTGTGTTAGTGTTGAAAAAACACTTTTCGCACTTGTGTTGGTGCAGGAAACCACTTTTGCACTTGTATTAGTGTGGAAAAAACACTTTTCGCACTTGTGTTAGTGTTGAAAAACCACTTTTCGCACTTGTGTTAGTGTTGAAAAACCACTTTTCGCACTTGTGTTAGTGTTGAAAAAACACTTTTCGCACTTGTGTTAGTGTTGAAAAACCACTTTTCGCACTTGTGTTGGTGCAGGAAACCACTTTTGCACTTGTATTAGTGTGGAAAAAACACTTTTCGCACTTGTGTTAGTGTTGAAAAAACACTTTTCGCACTTGTGTTAGTGTTGAAAAACTACTTTTCGCACTTGTGTTGGTGCAGGAAACCACTTTTGCACTTGTATTAGTGTGGAAAAAACACTTTTCTCACTTGTGTTAGTGTTGAAAAACCACTTTTCGCACTTGTGTTAGTGTTGAAAAACCACTTTTCGCACTTGTGTTGGTGCAGGAAATCACTTTTGCACTTGTATTAGTGTGGAAAAAACACTTTTTGCACTTGTGATAGTGTTGAAAAACCACTTTTCGCACTAGTGTTAGTGTTGAAAAACCACTTTTCGCACTTGTGTTGGTGCAGGAAACCACTTATCGCACTTGTGTTAGTGTTGAAAAACCACTTTTCGCACTTGTGTTAGTGTCGAAAAACCACTTTTCGCACTTGTGTTGGTGCAGGAAACCACTTTTGCACTTGTAATAGTGTGGAAAAACCACTTTTTGCACATGTGTTAGTGTTGAAAAACCATTTTTCGCACTTGTGTTAGTGTTGAAAAACCACTTTTCGCACTTGTGTTGGTGCAGGAAACCACTTTTGCACTTGTGTTGGTGCAGGAAACCACTTTTGCACTTGTATTAGTGTGGAAAAAACACTTTTTGCACTTGTGATAGTGTTGAAAAACTACTTTTCGCCCTTGTGTTAGTGTTGAAAAACCACTTTTCGCACTTGTGTTGGTGCAGGAAACCACTTTTGCACTTGTATTAGTGTGGAAAAACCACTTTTCGCACTTGTGTTAGTGTTGAAAAACCACTTTTCGCACTTGTGTTAGTGTTGAAAAACAACTTTTCGCACTTGTGTTAGTGTTGAAAAACCACTTTTCGCACTTGTGTTGGTGCAGGAAACCACTTTTGCACTTGTATTAGTGTGGAAAAAACACTTTTCGCACTTGTGTTAGTGTTGAAAAACCACTTTTCGCACTTGTGTTAGTGTTGAAAAACCACTTTTCGCACTTGTGTTAGTGTTGAAAAACCACTTTTCGCACTTGTGTTGGTGTAGGAAACCACTTTTGCACTTGTATTAGTGTGGAAAAAACACTTTTTGCACTTGTGATAGTGTTGAAAAACCACTTTTCGCACTTGTGTTAGTGTTGAAAAACCACTTTTCGCACTTGTGTTAGTGTTGAAAAACCACTTTTCGCACTTGTGTTGGTGCAGGAAACCACTTTTGCACTTGTATTAGTGTGGAAAAACCACTTTTTGCACTTGTGTTAGTGTTGAAAAACCACTTTTTGCACTTGTGTTAGTGTTGAAAAACCACTTTTCGCACATGTGTTGGTGCAGGAAACCACTTTTGCACTTGTATAAGTGTGGAAAAAACACTTTTTGCACTTGTGATAGTGTTGAAAAACCACTTTTCGCACACTGTGTTAGTGTTGAAAAACCACTTTTCGCACTTGTGTTTGTTGAAAAACCACTTTTCGCACTTGTGTTAGTGTTGAAAAACCACTTTTCGCACTTGTGTTAGTGTTGAAAAACCACTTTTCGCACATGTGTTGGTGCAGGAAACCACTTTTGCACTTGTATTAGTGTGGAAAAAACACTTTTTGCACTTGTGATAGTGTTGAAAGACCACTTTTCTCACTTGTGTTAGTGTTGAAAAACCACTTTTCACACTTGTGTTAGTGTTGAAAAATCACTTTTCGCACTTGTGTTGGTGCAGGAAACCACTTTTCCACTTGTATTAGTGTGGAAAAAACACTTTTTGCACTTGTGATAGTGTTGAAAAACCACTTTTCGAACTTGTGTTAGTGTTGAAAAACCACTTTTCGCACTTGTGTTGGTGCAGGAAACCACTTTTGCACTTGTATTAGTGTGGAAAAACCACTTTTCGCACTTGTGTTAGTGTTGAAAAACCACTTTTCGCACTTGTGTTAGTGTTGAAAAACCAATTATCGCACTTGTGTTAGTGTTGAAAAACCACTTTTCGCACTTGTGTTGGTGCAGGAAACCACTTTTGCACTTGTATTAGTGTGGAAAAAACACTTTTCGCACTTGTGTTAGTGTTGAAAAACCACTTTTCGCACTTGTGTTAGTGTTGAAAAACCACTTTTCGCACTTGTGTTGGTGCACGAAACCACTTTTGCACTTGTATTAGTGTGGAAAAAACACTTTTTGCACTTGTGATAGTGTTGAAAAACCACTTTTCGCACTTGTGTTAGTGTTGAAAAACCACTTTTCGCACTTGTGTTGGTGCAGGAAACCACTTTTGCACTTGTATTAGTGTGGAAAAACCACTTTTCGCACTTGTGTTAGTGTTGAAAAACCACTTTTCGCACTTATGTTAGTGTTGAAAAACCACTTTTCGCACTTGTGTTAGTGTTGAAAAAACACTTTTCGCACTTGTGTTGGTGCAGGAAACCACTTTTGCACTTGTATTAGTGTGGAAAAAACACTTTTCGCACTTGTGTTAGTGTTGAAAAACCACTTTTCGCACTTGTGTTAGTGTTGAAAAACCACTTTTCGCACTTGTGTTAGTGTTGAAAAAACACTTTTCGCACTTGTGTTAGTGTTGAAAAACCACTTTTCGCACTTGTGTTGGTGCAGGAAACCACTTTTGCACTTGTATTAGTGTGGAAAAAACACTTTTCGCACTTGTGTTAGTGTTGAAAAAACACTTTTCGCACTTGTGTTAGTGTTGAAAAACTACTTTTCGCACTTGTGTTGGTGCAGGAAACCACTTTTGCACTTGTATTAGTGTGGAAAAAACACTTTTCTCACTTGTGTTAGTGTTGAAAAACCACTTTTCGCACTTGTGTTAGTGTTGAAAAACCACTTTTCGCACTTGTGTTGGTGCAGGAAATCACTTTTGCACTTGTATTAGTGTGGAAAAAACACTTTTTGCACTTGTGATAGTGTTGAAAAACCACTTTTCGCACTTGTGTTAGTGTTGAAAAACCACTTTTCGCACTTGTGTTGGTGCAGGAAACCACTTATCGCACTTGTGTTAGTGTTGAAAAACCACTTTTCGCACTTGTGTTAGTGTCGAAAAACCACTTTTCGCACTTGTGTTGGTGCAGGAAACCACTTTTGCACGTGTAATAGTGTGGAAAAACCACTTTTTGCACTTGTGATAGTGTTGAAAAACCACTTTTCGCACTTGTGTTAGTGTTGAAAAACCACTTTTCGCACTTGTTTTAGTGTTGAAAAACCACTTTTCGCACTTGTGTTGGAGCAGGAAACCACTTTTGCACTTGTATTAGTGTGGAAAAAACACTTTTTGCACTTGTGATAGTGTTGAAAAACCACTTTTCGCACTTGTGTTAGTGTTGAAAAACCACTTTTTGCACTTGTGTTAGTGTTGAAAAATCACTTTTCGCACTTGTGTTGGTGCAGGAAACCACTTTTGCACTTGTATTAGTGTGGAAAAACCACTTTTTGCACTTGTGTTAGTGTTGAAAAACCACTTTTCGCACTTGTGTTGGTGCGGGAAACCACTTTTGCACTTGTATTAGTGTGGAAAAAACACTTTTTGCACTTGTGATAGTGTTGAAAAACCACTTTTCGCCCTTGTGTTAGTGTTGAAAAACCACATTTCGCACTTGTGTTGGTGCAGGAAACCACTTTTGCACTTGTATTAGTGTGGAAAAACCACTTTTCGCACTTGTGTTAGTGTTGAAAAACCACTTTTCGCACTTGTGTTAGTGTTGAAAAACCACTTTTCGCACTTGTGTTAGTGTTGAAAAACCACTTTTCGCACTTGTGTTGGTGCAGGAAACCACTTTTGCACTTGTATTAGTGTGGAAAAAACACTTTTCGCACTTGTGTTAGTGTTGAAAAACCACTTTTCGCACTTGTTTTAGTGTTGAAAAACCACTTTTCGCACTTGTGTTGGAGCAGGAAACCACTTTTGCACTTGTATTAGTGTGGAAAAAACACTTTTTGCACTTGTGATAGTGTTGAAAAACCACTTTTCGCACTTGTGTTAGTGTTGAAAAACCACTTTTCGCACTTGTGTTAGTGTTGAAAAATCACTTTTCGCACTTGTGTTGGTGCAGGAAACCACTTTTGCACTTGTATTAGTGTGGAAAAACCACTTTTTGCACTTGTGTTAGTGTTGAAAAACCACTTTTCGCACTTGTGTTGGTGCGGGAAACCACTTTTGCACTTGTATTAGTGTGGAAAAAACACTTTTTGCACTTGTGATAGTGTTGAAAAACCACTTTTCGCCCTTGTGTTAGTGTTGAAAAACCACTTTTCGCACTTGTGTTGGTGCAGGAAACCACTTTTGCACTTGTATTAGTGTGGAAAAACCACTTTTCGCACTTGTGTTAGTGTTGAAAAACCACTTTTCGCACTTGTGTTAGTGTTGAAAAACCACTTTTCGCACTTGTGTTAGTGTTGAAAAACCACTTTTCGCACTTGTGTTGGTGCAGGAAACCACTTTTGCACTTGTATTAGTGTGGAAAAAACACTTTTCGCACTTGTGTTAGTGTTGAAAAACCACTTTTCGCACTTGTGTTAGTGTTGAAAAACCACTTTTCGCACTTGTGTTGGTGTTGAAAAACCACTTTTCGCACTTGTGTTGGTGTAGGAAACCACTTTTGCACTTGTATTAGTGTGGAAAAAACACTTTTTGCACTTGTGATAGTGTTGAAAAACCACTTTTCGCACTTGTGTTAGTGTTGAAAAACCACTTTTCGCACCTGTGTTAGTGTTGAAAAACCACTTTTCGCACTTGTGTTGGTGCAGGAAACCACTTTTGCACTTGTATTAGTGTGGAAAAACCACTTTTCGCACTTGTGTTAGTGTTGAAAAACCACTTTTCGCACTTGTGTTAGTGTTGAAAAACCACTTTTCGCACATGTGTTGGTGCAGGAAACCACTTTTGCACTTGTATTAGTGTGGAAAAAACACTTTTTGCACTTGTGATAGTGTTGAAAAACCACTTTTCGCACTTGTGTTAGTGTTGAAAAACCACGTTTCGCACTTGTGTTAGTGTTGAAAAACCACTTTTCGCACTTGTGTTAGTGTTGAAAAACCACTTTTCGCACTTGTGTTAGTGTTGAAAAACCACTTTTCGCACTTGTGTTGGTGCAGGAAACCACTTTTGCACTTGTATTAGTGTGGAAAAAACACTTTTCGCACTTGTGTTAGTGTTGAAAAACCACTTTTCGCACTTGTGTTAGTGTTGAAAAACCATTTTTCGCACTTGTGTTAGTGTTGAAAAACCACTTTTCGCACTTGTGTTGGTGCAGGAAACCACTTTTGCACTTGTATTAGTGTGGAAAAAACACTTTTTGCACTTGTGATAGTGTTGAAAAACCACTTTTCGCCCTTGTGTTAGTGTTGAAAAAAACCACTTTTCGCACTTGTGTTGGTGCAGGAAACCACTTTTGCACTTGTATTAGTGTGGAAAAACCACTTTTCGCACTTGTGTTAGTGTTGAAAAACCACTTTTCGCACTTGTGTTAGTGTTGAAAAACAACTTTTCGCACTTGTGTTAGTGTTGAAAAACCACTTTTCGCAATTGTGTTGGTGCAGGAAACCACTTTTGCACTTGTATTAGTGTGGAAAAAACACTTTTCGCACTTGTGTTAGTGTTGAAAAACCACTTTTCGCACTTGTGTTAGTGTTGAAAAACCACTTTTCGCACTTGTGTTAGTGTTGAAAAACCACTTTTCGCACTTGTGTTGGTGTAGGAAACCACTTTTGCACTTGTATTAGTGTGGAAAAAACACATTTTGCACTTGTGATAGTGTTGAAAAATCACTTTTCGCACTTGTGTTGGTGCAGGAAACCACTTTTCCACTTGTATTAGTGTTGAAAAACGACTTTTCGCACTTGTGTTAGTGTTGAAAAACCACTTTTCGCACTTGTGTTAGTGTTGAAAAACGACTTTTCGCACTTGTGTTAGTGTTGAAAAACCACTTATCGCACTTGTGTTAGTGTTGAAAAACCACTTTTTGCACTTGTGTTGGTGCAGGAAACCACTTTTGCACTTGTATTAGTGTGGAAAAAACACTTTTCGCACTTGTGTTAGTGTTGAAAAACCACTTTTCGCACTTGTGTTAGTGTTGAAAAACCACTTTTCGCACTTGTGTTGGTGCACGAAACCACTTTTGCACTTGTATTAGTGTGGAAAAAACACTTTCTGCACTTGTGATAGTGTTGAAAAACCACTTTTCGCACTTGTGTTAGTGTTGAAAAACCACTTTTCGCACTTGTGTTGGTGCAGGAAACCACTTTTGCACTTGTATTAGTGTGGAAAAACCACTTTTCGCACTTGTGTTAGTGTTGAAAAACCACTTTTCGCACTTATGTTAGTGTTGAAAAACCACTTTTCGCACTTGTGTTAGTGTTGAAAAAACACTTTTCGCACTTGTGTTGGCACAGGAAACCACTTTTGCACTTGTATTAGTGTGGAAAAAACACTTTTCGCACTTGTGTTAGTGTTGAAAAACCACTTTTCGCACTTGTGTTAGTGTTGAAAAACCACTTTTCGCACTTGTGTTAGTGTTGAAATAACACTTTTCGCACTTGTGTTAGTGTTGAAAAACCACTTTTCGCACTTGTGTTGGTGCAGGAAACCACTTTTGCACTTGTATTAGTGTGGAAAAAACACTTTTCGCACTTGTGTTAGTGTTGAAAAAACACTTTTCGCACTTGTGTTAGTGTTGAAAAACTACTTTTCGCACTTGTGTTGGTGCAGGAAACCACTTTTGCACTTGTATTAGTGTGGAAAAAACACTTTTCGCACTTGTGTTAGTGTTGAAAAACCACTTTTCGCACTTGTGTTAGTGTTGAAAAACCACTTTTCGCACTTGTGTTGGTGCAGGAAACCACTTTTGCACTTGTATTAGTGTGGAAAAAACACTTTTCGCACTTGTGTTAGTGTTGAAAAACCACTTTTCGCACTTGTGTTAGTGTTGAAAAACCACTTTTCGCATTTGTGTTAGTGTTGAAAAACCACTTTTCGCACTTGTGTTGGTGTAGGAAACCACTTTTGCACTTGTATTAGTGTGGAAAAAACACTTTTTGCACTTGTGATAGTGTTGACAAACCACTTTTCGCACTTGTGTTAGTGTTGAAAAACGACTTTTCGCACTTGTGTTAGTGTTGAAAAACCATTTTCGCACTTGTGTTGGTGCAGGAAACCACTTTTGCACTTGTATTAGTGTGGAAAAACCACTTTTCGCACTTGTGTTAGTGTTGAAAAACCACTTTTCGCACTTGTGTTAGTGTTGAAAAACCACTTTTCGCACATGTGTTGCTGCAGGAAACCACTTTTGCACTTGTATTAGTGTGGAAAAAACACTTTTTGCACTTGTGATAGTGTTGAAAAACCACTTTTCGCACTTGTGTTAGTGTTGAAAAACCACTTTTCGCACTTGTGTTAGTGTTGAAAAACCACTTTTCGCACTTGTGTTAGTGTTGAAAAACCACTTTTCGCAATTGTGTTAGTGTTGAAAAACCACTTTTCGCACTTGTGTTGGTGCAGAAAACCACTTTTGCACTTGTATTACTGTGGAAAAAACACTTTTCGCACTTGTGTTAGTGTTGAAAAACCACTTTTCGCACTTGTGTTAGTGTTGAAAAACCACTTTTCGCACTTGTGTTAGTGTTGAAAAACCACTTTTCGCACTTGTGTTGGTGCAGGAAATCACTTTTGCACTTGTATTAGTGTGGAAAAAACACTTTTTGCACTTGTGTTAGTGTTGAAAAACCACTTTTCGCACTTGTGTTAGTGTCGAAAAACCACTTTTCGCACTTGTGTTGGTGCAGGAAACCACTTTTGCACTTGTAATAGTGTGGAAAAAACACTTTTTGCACTTGTGATAGTGATGAAAAACCACTTTTCGCACTTGTGTTAGTGTTGAAAAACCACTTTTTGCACTTGTGTTAGTGTTGAAAAACCACTTTTCGCACTTGTGTTAGTGTTGAAAAACCACTTTTCGCACTTGTGTAAGTGTTGAAAAACCATTTTTCGCACTTGTGTTAGTGTTGAAAAACCACTTTTCGCACTTGTGTTGGAGCAGGAAACCACTTTTGCACTTGTATTAGTGTGGAAAAAACACTTTTTGCACTTGTGATAGTGTTGAAAAACCACTTTTCGCACTTGTGTTAGTGTTGAAAAACCACTTTTCGCACTTGTGTTAGTGTTGAAAAACCACTTTTCGCACTTGTGTTGGTGCAGGAAACCACTTTTGCACTTGTATTAGTGTGGAAAAACCACTTTTTGCACTTGTGTTAGTGTTGAAAAACCATTTTTCGCACTTGTGTTAGTGTTGAAAAACCACTTTTCGCACTTGTGTTGGTGCAGGAAACCACTTTTGCACTTGTATTAGTGTGGAAAAAACACTTTTTGCACTTGTGATAGTGTTGAAAAACCACTTTTCGCCCTTGTGTTAGTGTTGAAAAACCACTTTTCGCACTTGTGTTGGTGCAGGAAACCACTTTTGCACTTGTATTAGTGTGGAAAAACCACTTTTCGCACTTGTGTTAGTGTTGAAAAACCACTTTTCGCACTTGTGTTAGTGTTGAAAAACAACTTTTCGCACTTGTGTTAGTGTTGAAAAACCACTTTTCGCAATTGTGTTGGTGCAGGAAACCACTTTTGCACTTGTATTAGTGTGGAAAAAACACTTTTCGCACTTGTGTTAGTGTTGAAAAACCACTTTTCGCACTTGTGTTAGTGTTGAAAAACCACTTTTCGCACTTGTGTTAGTGTTGAAAAACCACTTTTCGCACTTGTGTTGGTGTAGGAAATCACTTTTGCACTTCTATTAGTGTGGAAAAAACACTTTTTGCACTTGTGATAGTGTTGAAAAACCACTTTTCGCACTTGTGTTAGTGTTGAAAAACCATTTTTCGCACTTGTGTTAGTGTTGAAAAACCACTTTTCGCACTTGTGTTGGTGCAGGAAACCACTTTTGCACTTGTATTAGTGTGGAAAAAACACTTTTTGCACTTGTGATAGTGTTGAAAGACCACTTTTCTCACTTGTGTTAGTGTTGAAAAACCACTTTTCGCACTTGTGTTGGTGCAGGAAACCACTTTTGCACTTGTATTAGTGTGGAAAAAAACCACTTTTCGCACTTGTGTTAGTGTTGAAAAACCACTTTTCGCACATGTGTTGGTGCAGGAAACCACTTTTGCACTTGTATTAGTGTGGAAAAAACACTTTTTGCACTTGTGATAGTGTTGAAAAACCACTTTTCGCACTTGTGTTAGTGTTGAAAAACCACTTTTTGCACTTGTGTTAGTGTCGAAAAACCACTTTTCGCACTTGTGTTGGTGCAGGAAACCACTTTTGCACTTGTAATAGTGTGGAAAAACCACTTTTTGCACTTGTGATAGTGTTGAAAAACCACTTTTCGCACTTGTGTTAGTGTTGAAAAACCACTTTTCGCACTTGTGTTGGTGCAGGAAACCACTTTTGCACTTGTATTAGTGTGGAAAAAACACTTTTCGCACTTGTGTTAGTGTTGAAAAACCACTTTTCGCACTTGTGTTAGTGTTGAAAAACCACTTTTCGCATTTGAGTTAGTGTTGAAAAACCACTTTTCGCACTTGTGTTGGTGTAGGAAACCACTTTTGCACTTGTATTAGTGTGGAAAAAACACTTTTTGCACTTGTGATAGTGTTGAAAAACCACTTTTCGCACTTGTGTTAGTGTTGAAAAACCACTTTTCGCACTTGTGTTAGTGTTGAAAAACCACTTTTCGCACTTGTGTTGGTGCAGGAAACCACTTTTGCACTTGTATTAGTGTGGAAAAACCACTTTTTGCACTTGTGTTAGTGTTGAAAAACCATTTTTCGCACTTGTGTTAGTGTTGAAAAACCACTTTTCGCACTTGTGTTGGTGCAGGAAACCACTTTTGCACTTGTATTAGTGTGGAAAAAACACTTTTTGCACTTGTGATCGTGTTGAAAAACCACTTTTCGCCCTTGTGTTAGTGTTGAAAAACCACTTTTCGCACTTGTGTTGGTGCAGGAAACCACTTTTGCACTTGTATTAGTGTGGAAAAACCACTTTTCGCACTTGTGTTAGTGTTGAAAAACCACTTTTCGCACTTGTGTTAGTGTTGAAAAACAACTTTTCGCACTTGTGTTAGTGTTGAAAAACCACTTTTCGCAATTGTGTTGGTGCAGGAAACCACTTTTGCACTTGTATTAGTGTGGAAAAAACACTTTTCGCACTTGTGTTAGTGTTGAAAAACCACTTTTCGCACTTGTGTTAGTGTTGAAAAATCACTTTTCGCACTTGTGTTAGTGTTGAAAAACCACTTTTCGCACTTGTGTTGGTGTAGGAAATCACTTTTGCACTTCTATTAGTGTGGAAAAAACACTTTTTGCACTTGTGATAGTGTTGAAAAACCACTTTTCGCACTTGTGTTAGTGTTGAAAAAGAATTTTTCGCACTTGTGTTAGTGTTGAAAAACCACTTTTCGCACTTGTGTTGGTGCAGGAAACCACTTTTGCACTTGTATTAGTGTGGAAAAAACACTTTTTGCACTTGTGATAGTGTTGAAAGACCACTTTTCTCACTTGTGTTAGTGTTGAAAAACCACTTTTCGCACTTGTGTTGGTGCAGGAAACCACTTTTGCACTTGTATTAGTGTGGAAAAACCACTTTTCGCACTTGTGTTAGTGTTGAAAAACCACTTTTCGCACATGTGTTGGTGCAGGAAACCACTTTTGCACTTGTATTAGTGTGGAAAAAACACTTTTTGCACTTGTGATAGTGTTGAAAAACCACTTTTCGCACTTGTGTTAGTGTTGAAAAACCACTTTTTGCACTTGTGTTAGTGTCGAAAAACCACTTTTCGCACTTGTGTTGGTGCAGGAAACCACTTTTGCACTTGTAATAGTGTGGAAAAACCACTTTTTGCACTTGTGATAGTGTTGAAAAACCACTTTTCGCACTTGTGTTAGTGTTGAAAAACCACTTTTCGCACTTGTGTTGGTGCAGGAAACCACTTTTGCACTTGTGTTAGTGTGGAAAAAACACTTTTCGCACTTGTGTTAGTGTTGAAAAACCACTTTTCGCACTTGTGTTAGTGTTGAAAAACCACTTTTCGCATTTGAGTTAGTGTTGAAAAACCACTTTTCGCACTTGTGTTGGTGTAGGAAACCACTTTTGCACTTGTATTAGTGTGGAAAAAACACTTTTTGCACTTGTGATAGTGTTGAAAAACCACTTTTCGCACTTGTGTTAGTGTTGAAAAACGACTTTTCGCACTTGTGTTAGTGTTGAAAAACCATTTTCGCACTTTTGTTGGTGCAGGAAACCACTTTTGCACTTGTATTAGTGTGGAAAAACCACTTTTCGCACTTGTGTTAGTGTTGAAAAACCACTTTTCGCACTTGTGTTAGTGTTGAAAAACCACTTTTCGCACAAGTGTTGGTGCAGGAAACCACTTTTGCACTTGTATTAGTGTGGAAAAAACACTTTTTGCACTTGTGATAGTGCTGAAAAACCACTTTTCGCACTTGTGTTAGTGTTGAAAAACCACTTTTCGCACTTGTGTTAGTGTTGAAAAACCACTTTTCGCACTTGTGTTAGTGTTGAAAAACCACTTTTCGCAATTGTGTTAGTGTTGAAAAACCACTTTTCGCACTTGTGTTGGTGCAGGAAACCACTTTTGCACTTGTATTACTGTGGAAAAAACACTTTTCGCACTTGTGTTAGTGTTGAAAAACCACTTTTCGCACTTGTGTTAGTGTTGAAAAACCACTTTTCGCACTTGTGTTAGTGTTGAAAAACCACTTTTCGCACTTGTGTTGGTGCAGGAAATCACTTTTGCACTTGTATTAGTGTGGAAAAAACACTTTTTGCACTTGTGATAGTGTTGAAAAACCACTTTTCGCACTTGTGTTAGTGTTGAAAAACAACTTTTCGCACTTGTGTTGGTGCAGGAAACCACTTATCGCACTTGTGTTAGTGTTGAAAAACCACTTTTCGCACTTGTGTTAGTGTCGAAAAACCACTTTTCGCACTTGTGTTGGTGCAGGAAACCACTTTTGCACTTGTAATAGTGTGGAAAAAACACTTTTTGCACTTGTGATAGTGATGAAAAACCACTTTTCGCACTTGTGTTAGTGTTGAAAAACCACTTTTTGCACTTGTGTTAGTGTTGAAAAACCACTTTTCGCACTTGTGTTAGTGTTGAAAAACCACTTTTCGCACTTGTGTTAGTGTTGAAAAACCATTTTTCGCACTTGTGTTAGTGTTGAAAAACCACTTTTCGCACTTGTGTTGGAGCAGGAAACCACTTTTGCACTTGTATTAGTGTGGAAAAAACACTTTTTGCACTTGTGATAGTGTTGAAAAACCACTTTTCGCACTTGTGTTAGTGTTGAAAAACCACTTTTCGCACTTGTGTTAGTGTTGAAAAACCACTTTTCGCACTTGTGTTGGTGCAGGAAACCACTTTTGCACTTGTATTAGTGTGGAAAAAACACTTTTTGCACTTGTGTTAGTGTTGAAAAACCATTTTTCGCACTTGTGTTAGTGTTGAAAAACCACTTTTCGCACTTGTGTTGGTGCAGGAAACCACTTTTGCACTTGTATTAGTGTGGAAAAAACACTTTTTGCACTTGTGATAGTGTTGAAAAACCACTTTTCGCCCTTGTGTTAGTGTTGAAAAACCACTTTTCGCACTTGTGTTGGTGCAGGAAACCACTTTTGCACTTGTATTAGTGTGGAAAAACCACTTTTTGCACTTGTGTTAGTGTTGAAAAACAACTTTTCGCACTTGTGTTAGTGTTGAAAAACAACTTTTCGCACTTGTGTTAGTGTTGAAAAACCACTTTTCTTTCGCAATTGTGTTGGTGCAGGAAACCACTTTTGCACTTGTATTAGTGTGGAAAAAACACTTTTCGCACTTGTCTTAGTGTTGAAAAACCACTTTTCGCACTTGTGTTAGTGTTGAAAAACCACTTTTCGCACTTGTGTTAGTGTTGAAAAACCACTTTTCGCACTTGTGTTGGTGTAGGAAATCACTTTTGCACTTCTATTAGTGTGGAAAAAACACTTTTTGCACTTGTGATAGTGTTGAAAAACCACTTTTCGCACTTGTGTTAGTGTTGAAAAACCATTTTTCGCACTTGTGTTAGTGTTGAAAAACCACTTTTCGCACTTGTGTTGGTGCAGGAAACCACTTTTGCACTTGTATTAGTGTGGAAAAACACTTTTTGCACTTGTGATAGTGTTGAAAGACCACTTTTCTCACTTGTGTTAGTGTTGAAAAACCACTTTTCGCACTTGTGTTAGTGTTGAAAAATCACTTTTCGCACTTGTGTTGGTGCAGGAAACCACTTTTCAACTTGTATTAGTGTGGAAAAACCACTTTTCGCACTTGTGTTAGTGTTGAAAAACCACTTTTCGCACTTATGTTAGTGTTGAAAAACGACTTTTCGCACTTGTGTTAGTGTTGAAAAACCATTTTCGCACTTTTGTTGGTGCAGGAAACCACTTTTGCACTTGTATTAGTGTGGAAAAACCACTTTTCGCACTTGTGTTAGTGTTGAAAAACCACTTTTCGCACTTGTGTTAGTGTTGAAAAACCACTTTTCGCACAAGTGTTGGTGCAGGAAACCACTTTTGCACTTGTATTAGTGTGGAAAAAACACTTTTTGCACTTGTGATAGTGCTGAAAAACCACTTTTCGCACTTGTGTTAGTGTTGAAAAACCACTTTTCGCACTTGTGTTAGTGTTGAAAAACCACTTTTCGCACTTGTGTTAGTGTTGAAAAACCACTTTTCGCAATTGTGTTAGTGTTGAAAAACCACTTTTCGCACTTGTGTTGGTGCAGGAAACCACTTTTGCACTTGTATTACTGTGGAAAAAACACTTTTCGCACTTGTGTTAGTGTTGAAAAACCACTTTTCGCACTTGTGTTAGTGTTGAAAAACCACTTTTCGCACTTGTGTTAGTGTTGAAAAACCACTTTTCGCACTTGTGTTGGTGCAGGAAATCACTTTTGCACTTGTATTAGTGTGGAAAAAACACTTTTTGCACTTGTGATAGTGTTGAAAAACCACTTTTCGCACTTGTGTTAGTGTTGAAAAACAACTTTTCGCACTTGTGTTGGTGCAGGAAACCACTTATCGCACTTGTGTTAGTGTTGAAAAACCACTTTTCGCACTTGTGTTAGTGTCGAAAAACCACTTTTCGCACTTGTGTTGGTGCAGGAAACCACTTTTGCACTTGTAATAGTGTGGAAAAAACACTTTTTGCACTTGTGATAGTGATGAAAAACCACTTTTCGCACTTGTGTTAGTGTTGAAAAACCACTTTTTGCACTTGTGTTAGTGTTGAAAAACCACTTTTCGCACTTGTGTTAGTGTTGAAAAACCACTTTTCGCACTTGTGTTAGTGTTGAAAAACCATTTTTCGCACTTGTGTTAGTGTTGAAAAACCACTTTTCGCACTTGTGTTGGAGCAGGAAACCACTTTTGCACTTGTATTAGTGTGGAAAAAACACTTTTTGCACTTGTGATAGTGTTGAAAAACCACTTTTCGCACTTGTGTTAGTGTTGAAAAACCACTTTTCGCACTTGTGTTAGTGTTGAAAAACCACTTTTCGCACTTGTGTTGGTGCAGGAAACCACTTTTGCACTTGTATTAGTGTGGAAAAAACACTTTTTGCACTTGTGTTAGTGTTGAAAAACCATTTTTCGCACTTGTGTTAGTGTTGAAAAACCACTTTTCGCACTTGTGTTGGTGCAGGAAACCACTTTTGCACTTGTATTAGTGTGGAAAAAACACTTTTTGCACTTGTGATAGTGTTGAAAAACCACTTTTCGCCCTTGTGTTAGTGTTGAAAAACCACTTTTCGCACTTGTGTTGGTGCAGGAAACCACTTTTGCACTTGTATTAGTGTGGAAAAACCACTTTTTGCACTTGTGTTAGTGTTGAAAAACAACTTTTCGCACTTGTGTTAGTGTTGAAAAACAACTTTTCGCACTTGTGTTAGTGTTGAAAAACCACTTTTCTTTCGCAATTGTGTTGGTGCAGGAAACCACTTTTGCACTTGTATTAGTGTGGAAAAAACACTTTTCGCACTTGTGTTAGTGTTGAAAAACCACTTTTCGCACTTGTGTTAGTGTTGAAAAACCACTTTTCGCACTTGTGTTAGTGTTGAAAAACCACTTTTCGCACTTGTGTTGGTGTAGGAAATCACTTTTGCACTTCTATTAGTGTGGAAAAAACACTTTTTGCACTTGTGATAGTGTTGAAAAACCACTTTTCGCACTTGTGTTAGTGTTGAAAAACCATTTTTCGCACTTGTGTTAGTGTTGAAAAACCACTTTTCGCACTTGTGTTGGTGCAGGAAACCACTTTTGCACTTGTATTAGTGTGGAAAAACACTTTTTGCACTTGTGATAGTGTTGAAAGACCACTTTTCTCACTTGTGTTAGTGTTGAAAAACCACTTTTCGCACTTGTGTTAGTGTTGAAAAATCACTTTTCGCACTTGTGTTGGTGCAGGAAACCACTTTTCAACTTGTATTAGTGTGGAAAAACCACTTTTCGCACTTGTGTTAGTGTTGAAAAACCACTTTTCGCACTTATGTTAGTGTTGAAAAACCACTTTTCGCACTTGTGTTAGTGTTGAAAAAACACTTTTCGCACTTGTGTTGGTGCAGGAAACCACTTTTGCACTTGTATTAGTGTGGAAAAAACACTTTTCGCACTTGTGTTAGTGTTGAAAAACCACTTTTCGCACTTGTGTTAGTGTTGAAAAACCACTTTTCGCACTTGTGTTAGTGTTGAAATAACACTTTTCGCACTTGTGTTAGTGTTGAAAAACCACTTTTCGCACTTGTGTTGGTGCAGGAAACCACTTTTGCACTTGTATTAGTGTGGAAAAAACACTTTTCGCACTTTTGTTAGTGTTGAAAAAACACTTTTCGCACTTGTGTTAGTGTTGAAAAACTACTTTTCGCACTTGTGTTGGTGCAGGAAACCACTTTTGCACTTGTATTAGTGTGGAAAAAACACTTTTCGCACTTGTGTTAGTGTTGAAAAACCACTTTTTGCACTTGTGTTAGTGTTGAAAAACCACTTTTCGCACTTGTGTTGGTGCAGGAAATCACTTTTGCACTTGTATTAGTGTGGAAAAAACACTTTTTGCACTTGTGATAGTGTTGAAAAACCACTTTTCGCACTTGTGTTAGTGTTGAAAAACCACTTTTCGCACTTGTGTTGGTGCAGGAAACCACTTATCGCACTTGTGTTAGTGTTGAAAAACCACTTTTCGCACTTGTGTTAGTGTCAAAAAACCACTATTCGCACTTGTGTTGGTGCAGGAAACCACTTTTGCACTTGTAATAGTGTGGAAAAACCACTTTTTGCACTTGTGATAGTGTTGAAAAACCACTTTTCGCACTTGTGTTAGTGTTGAAAAACCACTTTTCGCACTTGTGTTAGTGTTGAAAAACCACTTTTCGCACTTGTGTTGGTGCAGGAAACCACTTTTGCACTTGTATTAGTGTGGAAAAAACACTTTTCGCACTTGTGTTAGTGTTGAAAAACCACTTTTCGCACTTGTGTTAGTGTTGAAAAACCACTTTTCGCATTTGTGTTAGTGTTGAAAAACCACTTTTCGCACTTGTGTTGGTGTAGGAAACCACTTTTGCACTTGTATTAGTGTGGAAAAAACACTTTTTGCACTTGTGATAGTGTTGAAAGACCACTTTTCTCACTTGTGTTAGTGTTGAAAAACCACTTTTCGCACTTGTGTTGGTGCAGGAAACCACTTTTGCACTTGTATTAGTGTGGAAAAAAACCACTTTTCGCACTTGTGTTAGTGTTGAAAAACCACTTTTCGCACATGTGTTGGTGCAGGAAACCACTTTTGCACTTGTATTAGTGTGGAAAAAACACTTTTTGCACTTGTGATAGTGTTGAAAAACCACTTTTCGCACTTGTGTTAGTGTTGAAAAACCACTTTTTGCACTTGTGTTAGTGTCGAAAAACCACTTTTCGCACTTGTGTTGGTGCAGGAAACCACTTTTGCACTTGTAATAGTGTGGAAAAACCACTTTTTGCACTTGTGATAGTGTTGAAAAACCACTTTTCGCACTTGTGTTAGTGTTGAAAAACCACTTTTCGCACTTGTGTTGGTGCAGGAAACCACTTTTGCACTTGTATTAGTGTGGAAAAAACACTTTTCGCACTTGTGTTAGTGTTGAAAAACCACTTTTCGCACTTGTGTTAGTGTTGAAAAACCACTTTTCGCATTTGAGTTAGTGTTGAAAAACCACTTTTCGCACTTGTGTTGGTGTAGGAAACCACTTTTGCACTTGTATTAGTGTGGAAAAAACACTTTTTGCACTTGTGATAGTGTTGAAAAACCACTTTTCGCACTTGTGTTAGTGTTGAAAAACCACTTTTCGCACTTGTGTTAGTGTTGAAAAACCACTTTTCGCACTTGTGTTGGTGCAGGAAACCACTTTTGCACTTGTATTAGTGTGGAAAAACCACTTTTTGCACTTGTGTTAGTGTTGAAAAACCATTTTTCGCACTTGTGTTAGTGTTGAAAAACCACTTTTCGCACTTGTGTTGGTGCAGGAAACCACTTTTGCACTTGTATTAGTGTGGAAAAAACACTTTTTGCACTTGTGATCGTGTTGAAAAACCACTTTTCGCCCTTGTGTTAGTGTTGAAAAACCACTTTTCGCACTTGTGTTGGTGCAGGAAACCACTTTTGCACTTGTATTAGTGTGGAAAAACCACTTTTCGCACTTGTGTTAGTGTTGAAAAACCACTTTTCGCACTTGTGTTAGTGTTGAAAAACAACTTTTCGCACTTGTGTTAGTGTTGAAAAACCACTTTTCGCAATTGTGTTGGTGCAGGAAACCACTTTTGCACTTGTATTAGTGTGGAAAAAACACTTTTCGCACTTGTGTTAGTGTTGAAAAACCACTTTTCGCACTTGTGTTAGTGTTGAAAAATCACTTTTCGCACTTGTGTTAGTGTTGAAAAACCACTTTTCGCACTTGTGTTGGTGTAGGAAATCACTTTTGCACTTCTATTAGTGTGGAAAAAACACTTTTTGCACTTGTGATAGTGTTGAAAAACCACTTTTCGCACTTGTGTTAGTGTTGAAAAAGAATTTTTCGCACTTGTGTTAGTGTTGAAAAACCACTTTTCGCACTTGTGTTGGTGCAGGAAACCACTTTTGCACTTGTATTAGTGTGGAAAAAACACTTTTTGCACTTGTGATAGTGTTGAAAGACCACTTTTCTCACTTGTGTTAGTGTTGAAAAACCACTTTTCGCACTTGTGTTGGTGCAGGAACCACTTTTGCACTTGTATTAGTGTGGAAAAACCACTTTTCGCACTTGTGTTAGTGTTGAAAAACCACTTTTCGCACATGTGTTGGTGCAGGAAACCACTTTTGCACTTGTATTAGTGTGGAAAAAACACTTTTTGCACTTGTGATAGTGTTGAAAAACCACTTTTCGCACTTGTGTTAGTGTTGAAAAACCACTTTTTGCACTTGTGTTAGTGTCGAAAAACCACTTTTCGCACTTGTGTTGGTGCAGGAAACCACTTTTGCACTTGTAATAGTGTGGAAAAACCACTTTTTGCACTTGTGATAGTGTTGAAAAACCACTTTTCGCACTTGTGTTAGTGTTGAAAAACCACTTTTCGCACTTGTGTTGGTGCAGGAAACCACTTTTGCACTTGTGTTAGTGTGGAAAAAACACTTTTCGCACTTGTGTTAGTGTTGAAAAACCACTTTTCGCACTTGTGTTAGTGTTGAAAAACCACTTTTCGCATTTGAGTTAGTGTTGAAAAACCACTTTTCGCACTTGTGTTGGTGTAGGAAACCACTTTTGCACTTGTATTAGTGTGGAAAAAACACTTTTTGCACTTGTGATAGTGTTGAAAAACCACTTTTCGCACTTGTGTTAGTGTTGAAAAACGACTTTTCGCACTTGTGTTAGTGTTGAAAAACCATTTTCGCACTTTTGTTGGTGCAGGAAACCACTTTTGCACTTGTATTAGTGTGGAAAAACCACTTTTCGCACTTGTGTTAGTGTTGAAAAACCACTTTTCGCACTTGTGTTAGTGTTGAAAAACCACTTTTCGCACAAGTGTTGGTGCAGGAAACCACTTTTGCACTTGTATTAGTGTGGAAAAAACACTTTTTGCACTTGTGATAGTGCTGAAAAACCACTTTTCGCACTTGTGTTAGTGTTGAAAAACCACTTTTCGCACTTGTGTTAGTGTTGAAAAACCACTTTTCGCACTTGTGTTAGTGTTGAAAAACCACTTTTCGCAATTGTGTTAGTGTTGAAAAACCACTTTTCGCACTTGTGTTGGTGCAGGAAACCACTTTTGCACTTGTATTACTGTGGAAAAAACACTTTTCGCACTTGTGTTAGTGTTGAAAAACCACTTTTCGCACTTGTGTTAGTGTTGAAAAACCACTTTTCGCACTTGTGTTAGTGTTGAAAAACCACTTTTCGCACTTGTGTTGGTGCAGGAAATCACTTTTGCACTTGTATTAGTGTGGAAAAAACACTTTTTGCACTTGTGATAGTGTTGAAAAACCACTTTTCGCACTTGTGTTAGTGTTGAAAAACAACTTTTCGCACTTGTGTTGGTGCAGGAAACCACTTATCGCACTTGTGTTAGTGTTGAAAAACCACTTTTCGCACTTGTGTTAGTGTCGAAAAACCACTTTTCGCACTTGTGTTGGTGCAGGAAACCACTTTTGCACTTGTAATAGTGTGGAAAAAACACTTTTTGCACTTGTGATAGTGATGAAAAACCACTTTTCGCACTTGTGTTAGTGTTGAAAAACCACTTTTTGCACTTGTGTTAGTGTTGAAAAACCACTTTTCGCACTTGTGTTAGTGTTGAAAAACCACTTTTTGCACTTGTGTTAGTGTTGAAAAACCACTTTTCGCACTTGTGTTAGTGTTGAAAAACCATTTTTCGCACTTGTGTTAGTGTTGAAAAACCACTTTTCGCACTTGTGTTGGAGCAGGAAACCACTTTTGCACTTGTATTAGTGTGGAAAAAACACTTTTTGCACTTGTGATAGTGTTGAAAAACCACTTTTCGCACTTGTGTTAGTGTTGAAAAACCACTTTTCGCACTTGTGTTAGTGTTGAAAAACCACTTTTCGCACTTGTGTTGGTGCAGGAAACCACTTTTGCACTTGTATTAGTGTGGAAAAAACACTTTTTGCACTTGTGTTAGTGTTGAAAAACCATTTTTCGCACTTGTGTTAGTGTTGAAAAACCACTTTTCGCACTTGTGTTGGTGCAGGAAACCACTTTTGCACTTGTATTAGTGTGGAAAAAACACTTTTTGCACTTGTGATAGTGTTGAAAAACCACTTTTCGCCCTTGTGTTAGTGTTGAAAAACCACTTTTCGCACTTGTGTTGGTGCAGGAAACCACTTTTGCACTTGTATTAGTGTGGAAAAACCACTTTTTGCACTTGTGTTAGTGTTGAAAAACAACTTTTCGCACTTGTGTTAGTGTTGAAAAACAACTTTTCGCACTTGTGTTAGTGTTGAAAAACCACTTTTCTTTCGCAATTGTGTTGGTGCAGGAAACCACTTTTGCACTTGTATTAGTGTGGAAAAAACACTTTTCGCACTTGTCTTAGTGTTGAAAAACCACTTTTCGCACTTGTGTTAGTGTTGAAAAACCACTTTTCGCACTTGTGTTAGTGTTGAAAAACCACTTTTCGCACTTGTGTTGGTGTAGGAAATCACTTTTGCACTTCTATTAGTGTGGAAAAAACACTTTTTGCACTTGTGATAGTGTTGAAAAACCACTTTTCGCACTTGTGTTAGTGTTGAAAAACCATTTTTCGCACTTGTGTTAGTGTTGAAAAACCACTTTTCGCACTTGTGTTGGTGCAGGAAACCACTTTTGCACTTGTATTAGTGTGGAAAAACACTTTTTGCACTTGTGATAGTGTTGAAAGACCACTTTTCTCACTTGTGTTAGTGTTGAAAAACCACTTTTCGCACTTGTGTTAGTGTTGAAAAATCACTTTTCGCACTTGTGTTGGTGCAGGAAACCACTTTTCAACTTGTATTAGTGTGGAAAAACCACTTTTCGCACTTGTGTTAGTGTTGAAAAACCACTTTTCGCACTTATGTTAGTGTTGAAAAACGACTTTTCGCACTTGTGTTAGTGTTGAAAAACCATTTTCGCACTTTTGTTGGTGCAGGAAACCACTTTTGCACTTGTATTAGTGTGGAAAAACCACTTTTCGCACTTGTGTTAGTGTTGAAAAACCACTTTTCGCACTTGTGTTAGTGTTGAAAAACCACTTTTCGCACAAGTGTTGGTGCAGGAAACCACTTTTGCACTTGTATTAGTGTGGAAAAAACACTTTTTGCACTTGTGATAGTGCTGAAAAACCACTTTTCGCACTTGTGTTAGTGTTGAAAAACCACTTTTCGCACTTGTGTTAGTGTTGAAAAACCACTTTTCGCACTTGTGTTAGTGTTGAAAAACCACTTTTCGCAATTGTGTTAGTGTTGAAAAACCACTTTTCGCACTTGTGTTGGTGCAGGAAACCACTTTTGCACTTGTATTACTGTGGAAAAAACACTTTTCGCACTTGTGTTAGTGTTGAAAAACCACTTTTCGCACTTGTGTTAGTGTTGAAAAACCACTTTTCGCACTTGTGTTAGTGTTGAAAAACCACTTTTCGCACTTGTGTTGGTGCAGGAAATCACTTTTGCACTTGTATTAGTGTGGAAAAAACACTTTTTGCACTTGTGATAGTGTTGAAAAACCACTTTTCGCACTTGTGTTAGTGTTGAAAAACAACTTTTCGCACTTGTGTTGGTGCAGGAAACCACTTATCGCACTTGTGTTAGTGTTGAAAAACCACTTTTCGCACTTGTGTTAGTGTCGAAAAACCACTTTTCGCACTTGTGTTGGTGCAGGAAACCACTTTTGCACTTGTAATAGTGTGGAAAAAACACTTTTTGCACTTGTGATAGTGATGAAAAACCACTTTTCGCACTTGTGTTAGTGTTGAAAAACCACTTTTTGCACTTGTGTTAGTGTTGAAAAACCACTTTTCGCACTTGTGTTAGTGTTGAAAAACCACTTTTCGCACTTGTGTTAGTGTTGAAAAACCATTTTTCGCACTTGTGTTAGTGTTGAAAAACCACTTTTCGCACTTGTGTTGGAGCAGGAAACCACTTTTGCACTTGTATTAGTGTGGAAAAAACACTTTTTGCACTTGTGATAGTGTTGAAAAACCACTTTTCGCACTTGTGTTAGTGTTGAAAAACCACTTTTCGCACTTGTGTTAGTGTTGAAAAACCACTTTTCGCACTTGTGTTGGTGCAGGAAACCACTTTTGCACTTGTATTAGTGTGGAAAAAACACTTTTTGCACTTGTGTTAGTGTTGAAAAACCATTTTTCGCACTTGTGTTAGTGTTGAAAAACCACTTTTCGCACTTGTGTTGGTGCAGGAAACCACTTTTGCACTTGTATTAGTGTGGAAAAAACACTTTTTGCACTTGTGATAGTGTTGAAAAACCACTTTTCGCCCTTGTGTTAGTGTTGAAAAACCACTTTTCGCACTTGTGTTGGTGCAGGAAACCACTTTTGCACTTGTATTAGTGTGGAAAAACCACTTTTTGCACTTGTGTTAGTGTTGAAAAACAACTTTTCGCACTTGTGTTAGTGTTGAAAAACAACTTTTCGCACTTGTGTTAGTGTTGAAAAACCACTTTTCTTTCGCAATTGTGTTGGTGCAGGAAACCACTTTTGCACTTGTATTAGTGTGGAAAAAACACTTTTCGCACTTGTGTTAGTGTTGAAAAACCACTTTTCGCACTTGTGTTAGTGTTGAAAAACCACTTTTCGCACTTGTGTTAGTGTTGAAAAACCACTTTTCGCACTTGTGTTGGTGTAGGAAATCACTTTTGCACTTCTATTAGTGTGGAAAAAACACTTTTTGCACTTGTGATAGTGTTGAAAAACCACTTTTCGCACTTGTGTTAGTGTTGAAAAACCATTTTTCGCACTTGTGTTAGTGTTGAAAAACCACTTTTCGCACTTGTGTTGGTGCAGGAAACCACTTTTGCACTTGTATTAGTGTGGAAAAACACTTTTTGCACTTGTGATAGTGTTGAAAGACCACTTTTCTCACTTGTGTTAGTGTTGAAAAACCACTTTTCGCACTTGTGTTAGTGTTGAAAAATCACTTTTCGCACTTGTGTTGGTGCAGGAAACCACTTTTCAACTTGTATTAGTGTGGAAAAACCACTTTTCGCACTTGTGTTAGTGTTGAAAAACCACTTTTCGCACTTATGTTAGTGTTGAAAAACCACTTTTCGCACTTGTGTTAGTGTTGAAAAAACACTTTTCGCACTTGTGTTGGTGCAGGAAACCACTTTTGCACTTGTATTAGTGTGGAAAAAACACTTTTCGCACTTGTGTTAGTGTTGAAAAACCACTTTTCGCACTTGTGTTAGTGTTGAAAAACCACTTTTCGCACTTGTGTTAGTGTTGAAATAACACTTTTCGCACTTGTGTTAGTGTTGAAAAACCACTTTTCGCACTTGTGTTGGTGCAGGAAACCACTTTTGCACTTGTATTAGTGTGGAAAAAACACTTTTCGCACTTTTGTTAGTGTTGAAAAAACACTTTTCGCACTTGTGTTAGTGTTGAAAAACTACTTTTCGCACTTGTGTTGGTGCAGGAAACCACTTTTGCACTTGTATTAGTGTGGAAAAAACACTTTTCGCACTTGTGTTAGTGTTGAAAAACCACTTTTTGCACTTGTGTTAGTGTTGAAAAACCACTTTTCGCACTTGTGTTGGTGCAGGAAATCACTTTTGCACTTGTATTAGTGTGGAAAAAACACTTTTTGCACTTGTGATAGTGTTGAAAAACCACTTTTCGCACTTGTGTTAGTGTTGAAAAACCACTTTTCGCACTTGTGTTGGTGCAGGAAACCACTTATCGCACTTGTGTTAGTGTTGAAAAACCACTTTTCGCACTTGTGTTAGTGTCAAAAAACCACTATTCGCACTTGTGTTGGTGCAGGAAACCACTTTTGCACTTGTAATAGTGTGGAAAAACCACTTTTTGCACTTGTGATAGTGTTGAAAAACCACTTTTCGCACTTGTGTTAGTGTTGAAAAACCACTTTTCGCACTTGTGTTAGTGTTGAAAAACCACTTTTCGCACTTGTGTTGGTGCAGGAAACCACTTTTGCACTTGTATTAGTGTGGAAAAAACACTTTTCGCACTTGTGTTAGTGTTGAAAAACCACTTTTCGCACTTGTGTTAGTGTTGAAAAACCACTTTTCGCATTTGTGTTAGTGTTGAAAAACCACTTTTCGCACTTGTGTTGGTGTAGGAAACCACTTTTGCACTTGTATTAGTGTGGAAAAAACACTTTTTGCACTTGTGATAGTGTTGAAAGACCACTTTTCTCACTTGTGTTAGTGTTGAAAAACCACTTTTCGCACTTGTGTTGGTGCAGGAAACCACTTTTGCACTTGTATTAGTGTGGAAAAAAACCACTTTTCGCACTTGTGTTAGTGTTGAAAAACCACTTTTCGCACATGTGTTGGTGCAGGAAACCACTTTTGCACTTGTATTAGTGTGGAAAAAACACTTTTTGCACTTGTGATAGTGTTGAAAAACCACTTTTCGCACTTGTGTTAGTGTTGAAAAACCACTTTTTGCACTTGTGTTAGTGTCGAAAAACCACTTTTCGCACTTGTGTTGGTGCAGGAAACCACTTTTGCACTTGTAATAGTGTGGAAAAACCACTTTTTGCACTTGTGATAGTGTTGAAAAACCACTTTTCGCACTTGTGTTAGTGTTGAAAAACCACTTTTCGCACTTGTGTTGGTGCAGGAAACCACTTTTGCACTTGTATTAGTGTGGAAAAAACACTTTTCGCACTTGTGTTAGTGTTGAAAAACCACTTTTCGCACTTGTGTTAGTGTTGAAAAACCACTTTTCGCATTTGAGTTAGTGTTGAAAAACCACTTTTCGCACTTGTGTTGGTGTAGGAAACCACTTTTGCACTTGTATTAGTGTGGAAAAAACACTTTTTGCACTTGTGATAGTGTTGAAAAACCACTTTTCGCACTTGTGTTAGTGTTGAAAAACCACTTTTCGCACTTGTGTTAGTGTTGAAAAACCACTTTTCGCACTTGTGTTGGTGCAGGAAACCACTTTTGCACTTGTATTAGTGTGGAAAAACCACTTTTTGCACTTGTGTTAGTGTTGAAAAACCATTTTTCGCACTTGTGTTAGTGTTGAAAAACCACTTTTCGCACTTGTGTTGGTGCAGGAAACCACTTTTGCACTTGTATTAGTGTGGAAAAAA
>NW_027619077.1:0-53782 GCF_964187855.1 Myxine glutinosa
ACCATAGCTGCGGCGAAGGTATGCGCTCTACCGAGTGCCCGTTCTAGTTGCACTTGTGTTAGTGTTGAAAAACCACTTTTCGCACTTGTGTTAGTGTTGAAAAACCACTTTTCCCACTTGTGTTAGTGTTGGAAAACCACTTTTCGCACTTGTATTAGTGTTGAAAAACCACTTTTCGCACTTGTGTTGGTGCAGGAAATCACTTTTGCACTTGTATTAGTGTGGAAAAAATACTTTTCGCACTTGTGTTAGTGTTGAAAAACCACTTTTCGCACTTGTGTTTGTGTTGAAAAACCACTTTTCGCACTTGTGTTGGTGCAGGAAACCACTTTTGCACTTCTATTAGTGTGGAAAAAACACTTTTCGCACTTGTGTTAGTGTTGAAAAACCACTTTTCGCACTTGTGTTAGTGTTGAAAAACCACTTTTCGCACTTGTGTTGGTGCGGGAAACCACTTTTGCACTTGTATTAGTGTGGAAAAAACACTTTTCGCACTTGTGTTAGTGTTGAAAAACCACTTTTCGCACTTGTGTTAGTGTTGAAAAACCACTTTTCGCACTTGTGTTAATGTTGAAAAATCACTTTTCGCACTTGTGTTGGTGCAGGAAACCACTTTTGCACTTGTATTAGTGTGGAAAAAACACTTTTCGCACTTGTGTTAGTGTTGAAAAACCACTTTTCGCACTTGTGTTAGTGTTGAAAAACCACTTTTCGCACTTGTGTTGGTGCAGGAAACCACTTTTGCACTTGTATTAGTGAGGAAAAAACACTTTTCGCACTTGTGTTAATGTTGAAAAACCACTTTTCGCACTTGTGTTAGTGTTGAAAAACCACTTTTCGCACTTGTGTTGGTGCAGGAAATCACTTTTGCACTTGTATTAGTGTGGAAAAAATACTTTTCGCACTTGTGTTAGTGTTGAAAAACCACTTTTCGCACTTGTGTTAGTGTTGAAAAACCACTTTTCGCACTTGTGTTAGTGTTGAAAAACCACTTTTCGCACTTGTGTTGGTGCAGGAAACCACTTTTGCACTTGTTTTAGTGTGGAAAAAACACTTTTCGCACTTGTGTTATTGTTGAAAAACCACTTTTTGCACTTGTGTTAGTGTTGTAAAACCACTTTTCGCACTTGTGTTGGTGCAGGAAACCACTTTTGCACTTGTATTAGTGTGGAAAAAACACTTTTCGCATTTGTGTTAGTGTTGAAAGACCACTTTTCGCACTTGTGTTAGTGTTGAAAAAACACTTTTCGCACTTGTGTTAGTGTTGAAAAACCACATTTTGCACTTGTGTTGGTGCAGGAAACCACTTTTGCACTTGTATTAGTGTGGAAAAAACACTTTTCGCACTTGTGTTAGTGTTGAAAAACCACTTTTCGCACTTGTGTTAGTGTTGAAAAACCACTTTTCGCACTTGTGTTATTGTTGATAAACCACTTTTCGCACTTGTGTTAGTGTTGAAAAACCACTTTTCGCACTTGTGTTGGTGCAGGAAACCACTTTTGCACTTGTATTAGTGTGGAAAAAACACTTTTCGCACTTGTGTTAGTGTTGAAAAACCACTTTTCGCACTTGTGTTAGTGTTGAAAAACCACTTTTCGCACTTGTGTTAGTGTTGAAAAACCACTTTTCACACTTGTGTTGGTGCAGGAAACCACTTTTGCACTTGTATTAGTGTGGAAAAAACACTTTTTGCACTTGTGTTAGTGTTGAAAAACAACTTTTCGCACTTGTGTTAGTGTTGAAAAACCACTTTTCGCACTTGTGTTGGTGCAGGAAACCACTTTTGCACTTGTATTAGTGTGGAAAAAACACTTTTTGCACTTGTGTTAGTGTTGAAAAACCACTTTTCGCACTTGTGTTAGTGTTGAAAAACCACTTTTCCCACTTGTGTTAGTGTTGAAAAACCACTTTTCGCACTTGTGTTCGTGTTGAAAAACCACTTTTCGCACTTGTGTTTGTGTTGAAAAACCACTTTTCGCACTTGTGTTGGTGCAGGAAACCACTTTTGCACTTGTATTAGTGTGGGAAAAACACTTTTCGCACTTGTGTTAGTGTTGAAAAACCACTTTTCGCACTTGTGTTGGTGCAGGAAACCACTTTTGCACTTGTATTAGTGTGGAAAAAACACTTTTCGCACTTGTGTTAGTGTTGAAAAACCACGTTTCGCACTTGTGTTGCTGCAGGAAACCACTTTTGCACTTGTATTAGTGTGGAAAAAACACTTTTCGCACTTGTGTTAGTGTTGAAAAACCACTTTTCGCACTTGTGTTAGTGTTGAAAAACCACTTTTCGCACTTGTGTTAGTGTTGAAAAACCACTTTTCGCACTTGTGTTGGTGCAGGAAACCACTTTTGCACTTGTATTAGTGTGGAAAAAACACTTTTCGGACTTGTGTTAGTGTTGAAAAACCACTTTTCGCACTTGTGTTAGTGTTGAAAAACCACTTTTCGCACTTGTGTTAGTGTTGAAAAACCACTTTTCGCACTTGTGTTAGTGTTGAAAAACCACTTTTCGCACTTGTGTTAGTGTTGAAAAACCACTTTTCGCACTTGTGTTGGTGCAGGAAACCACTTTTGCACTTGTATTAGTGTGGAAAAACCACTTTTCGCACTTGTGTTAATGTTGAAAAACCACTTTTCGCACTTGTGTTAGTGTTGAAAAACCACTTTTCGCACTTGTGTTAGTGTTGAAAAACCACTTTTCGCACTTGTGTTGGTGCAGGAAACCACTTTTGCACTTGTATTAGTGTGGAAAAAACACTTTTCGCACTTGTGTTAGTGTTGAAAAACCACTTTTCGCACTTGTGTTAGTGTTGAAAAACCACTTTTCGCACTTGTGTTAGTGTTGAAAAACCACTTTTCGCACTTGTGTTGGTGCAGGAAACCACTTTTGCACTTGTATTAGTGTGGAAAAAACACTTTTTGCACTTGTATTAGTGTGGAAAAACCACTTTTCGCACTTGTGTTAGTGTTGAAAAACCACTTTTCGCACTTGTGTTAGTGTTGAAAAACCACTTTTCGCACTTGTGTTGTTGCAGGAAACCACTTTTGCACTTGTATTAGTGTGGAAAAAAAATTTCGCACTTGTGTTAGTTTTGAAAAACCACTTTTCGCACTTGTGTTAGTGTTGAAAAACCACTTTTCGCACTTGTCTTGGTGCAGGAAACCACTTTTGCACATGTATTAGTGTGGAAAAAAACACTTTTCACACTTGTGTTAGTGGTGAAAAACCACTTTTCGCACTTGTGTTAGTGTTGAAAAACCACTTTTCGCACTTGTGTTGGTGCAGGAAACCACTTTTGCACTTGTATTAGTGTGGAAAAAACACTTTTCGCACTTGTGTTAGTGTTGAAAAAACACTTTTCGCACTTGTGTTAGTGTTGAAAAACCACTTTTCGCACTTGTTTTGGTGCAGGAAACCACTTTTGCACTTGTATTAGTGTGGAAAAACCACTTTTCGCACTTGTGTTAGTGTTGAAAAACCACTTTTCGCACTTGTGTTAGTGTTGAAAAACCACTTATCGCACTTGTGTTGGTGCAGGAAACCACTTTTGCAATTGTATTAGTGTGGAAAAACACTTTTCACACTTGTGTTAGTGTTGAAAAACCACTTTTCGCACTTGTGTTAGTGTTGAAAAACCACTTTTCGCACTTGTGTTAGTGTTGAAAAACCACTTTTCGCACTTGTGTTGGTGCAGGAAACCACTTTTGCACTTGTATTAGTGTGGAAAAAAACACTTTTCGCACTTGTGTTAGTGTTGAAAAACCACTTTTCGCACTTGTGTTAGTGTTGAAAAACCACTTTTCGCACTTGTGTTGGTGCAGGAAACCACTTTTGCACTTGTATTAGTGTGGAAAAAACACTTTTCGCACTTGTGATAGTGTTGAAAAACCACTTTTCGCACTTGTGTTAGTGTTGAAAAACCACTTTTCGCACTTGTGTTGGTGCAGGAAACCACTTTTGCACTTGTATTAGTGTGGAAAAAACACTTTTCGCACTTGTGTTAGTGTTGAAAAACCACTTTTCGCACTTGTGTTAGTGTTGAGAAACCACTTTTCGCACTTGTGTTAGTGTTGAAAAACCACTTTTCGCACTTGTGTTGGTGCAGGAAACCACTTTTGCACTTGTATTAGTGTGGAAAAAGCACTTTTCGCACTTGTGTTAGTGTTGAAAAACCACGTTTCGCACTTGTGTTGGTGCAGGAAACCACTTTTGCACTTGTATTAGTGTGGAAAAAACACTTTTCACACTTGTGTTAGTGTTGAAAAACCACTTTTCGCACTTGTGTTAGTGTTGAAAAACCACTTTTCGCACTTGTGTTGGTGCAGGAAACCACTTTTGCACTTGTATTAGTGTGGAAAAAACACTTTTCGCACTTGTGTTAGTGTTGAAAAACCACTTTTCACACTTGTGTTAGTGTTGAAAAACCACTTTTCGCACTTGTGTTGGTGCAGGAAACCACTTTTGCACTTGTATTAGTGTGGAAAAACCACTTTTCGCACTTGTGTTAGTGTTGAAAAACCACTTTTCGCACTTGTGTTAGTGTTGAAAAACCACTTTTCGCACTTGTGTTAGTGTTGAAAAACCACTTTTCGCACTTCTGATAGTGTTGAAAAACCACTTTTCGCACTTGTGTTAATGTTGAAAAACCACTTTTTGCACTTGTGTTGGTGCAGGAAACCACTTTTCGCACTTGTGATAGTGTGGAAAAACCACTTTTGCACTTATATTAGTGTGGAAAAAACCACGTTTCCCACTTGTGTTAGTGTTGAAAAACCACTTTTCGCACTTGTGTTCGTGTTGAAAAACCACTTTTCGCACTTGTGTTAGTGTTGAAAAACCACTTTTCGCACTTGTGTTGGTGCAGGAAACCACTTTTGCACTTGTATTAGTGTGGAAAAAACACTTTTTGCACTTGTATTAGTGTGGAAAAACCACTTTTCGCACTTGTGTTAGTGTTGAAAAACCACTTTTCGCACTTGTGTTAGTGTTGAAAAACCACTTTTCGCACTTGTGTTGTTGCAGGAAACCACTTTTGCACTTGTATTAGTGTGGAAAAAAAAATTCGCACTTGTGTTAGTGTTGAAAAACCACTTTTCGCACTTGTGTTAGTGTTGAAAAACCACTTTTCGCACTTGTCTTGGTTCAGGAAACCACTTTTGCACATGTATTAGTGTGGAAAAAACACTTTTCGCACTTGTGTTAGTGGTGAAAAACCACTTTTCGCACTTGTGTTAGTGTTGAAAAACCACTTTTCGCACTTGTGTTAGTGTTGAAAAACCACTTTTCGCACTTGTGTTGGTGCAGGAAACCACTTCTGCACTTGTATTAGTGTGGAAAAACCACTTTTCGCACTTGTGTTAGTGTTGAAAAACCACTTTTCGCACTTGTGTTAGTGTTGAAAAACCACTTATCGCACTTGTGTTGGTGCAGGAAACCACTTTTGCAATTGTATTAGTGTGGAAAAAACACTTTTCGCACTTGTGTTAGTGTTGAAAAACCACTTTTCGCACTTGTGTTAGTGTTGAAAAACCACTTTTCGCACTTGTGTTAGTGTTGAAAAACCACTTTTCGCACTTGTGTTGGTGCAGGAAACCACTTTTGCACTTGTATTAGTGTGGAAAAAAACACTTTTCGCACTTGTGTTAGTGTTGAAAAACCACTTTTCGCACTTGTGTTAGTGTTGAAAAACCACTTTTCGCACTTGTGTTGGTGCAGGAAACCACTTTTGCACTTGTATTAGTGTGGAAAAAACACTTTTCGCACTTGTGATAGTGTTGAAAAACCACTTTTCGCACTTGTGTTAGTGTTGAAAAACCACTTTTCGCACTTGTGTTGGTGCAGGAAACCACTTTTGCACTTGTATTAATGTGGAAAAAACACTTTTCGCACTTGTGTTAGTGTTGAAAAACCACTTTTCGCACTTGTGTTAGTGTTGAAAAACCACTTTTCGCACTTGTGTTAGTGTTGAAAAACCACTTTTCGCACTTGTGTTGGTGCAGGAAACCACTTTTGCACTTGTATTAGTGTGGAAAAACCACTTTTCGCACTTGTGTTAGTGTTGAAAAACCACGTTTCGCACTTGTGTTGGTGCAGGAAACCACTTTTGCACTTGTATTAGTGTGGAAAAAACACTTTTCGCACTTGTGTTAGTGTTGAAAAACCACTTTTCGCACTTGTGTTAGTGTTGAAAAACCACTTTTCGCACTTGTGTTGGTGCAGGAAACCACTTTTGCACTTGTATTAGTGTGGAAAAAACACTTTTCGCACTTGTGTAAGTGTTGAAAAACCACTTTTCACACTTGTGTTAGTGTTGAAAAACCACTTTTCGCACTTGTGTTGGTGCAGGAAACCACTTTTGCACTTGTATTAGTGTGGAAAAACCACTTTTCGCACTTGTGTTAGTGTTGAAAAACCACTTTTCGCACTTGTGTTAGTGTTGAAAAACCACTTTTCGCACTTGTGTTAGTGTTGAAAAACCACTTTTCGCACTTCTGATAGTGTTGAAAAACCACTTTTCGCACTTGTGTTAATGTTGAAAAACCTCTTTTTGCACTTGTGTTGGTGCAGGAAACCACTTTTCGCACTTGTGATAGTGTGGAAAAACCACTTTTGCACTTATATTAGTGTGGAAAAAACCACTTTTCCCACTTGTGTTAGTGTTGAAAAACCACTTTTCGCACTTGTGTTCATGTTGAAAAACCACTTTTCGCACTTGTGTTAGTGTTGAAAAACCACTTTTCGCACTTGTGTTGGTGCAGGAAACCACTTTTGCACTTGTATTAGTGTGGAAAAAACACTTTTTGCACTTGTATTAGTGTGGAAAAACCACTTTTCGCACTTGTGTTAGTGTTGAAAAACCACTTTTCGCACTTGTGTTAGTGTTGAAAAACCACTTTTCGCACTTGTGTTGTTGCAGGAAACCACTTTTGCACTTGTATTAGTGTGGAAAAAAAAATTCGCGCTTGTGTTAGTGTTGAAAAACCACTTTTTGCACTTGTGTTAGTGTTGAAAAACCACTTTTCGCACTTGTCTTGGTGCAGGAAACCACTTTTGCACATGTATTAGTGTGGAAAAAACACTTTTCGCACTTGTGTTAGTGGTGAAAAACCACTTTTCGCACTTGTGTTAGTGTTGAAAAACCACTTTTCGCACTTGTGTTGGTGCAGGAAACCACTTTTGCACTTGTATTAGTGTGGAAAAAACACTTTTCGCACTTGTGTTAGTGTTGAAAAACCACTTTTCGCACTTGTGTTAGTGTTGAAAAACCACTTTTCGCACTTGTGTTGGTGCAGGAAACCACTTTTGCACTTGTATTAGTGTGGAAAAAACACTTTTCGCACTTGTGTTAGTGTTGAAAAACCACTTTTCGCACTTGTGTTAGTGTTGAAAAACCACTTATCGCACTTGTGTTGGTGCAGGAAACCACTTTTGCACTTGTATTAGTGTGGAAAAAACACTTTTCGCACTTGTGTTAGTGTTGAAAAACCACTTTTCGCACTTGTGTTAGTGTTGAAAAACCACTTTTCGCACTTGTGTTAGTGTTGAAAAACCACTTTTCGCACTTGTGTTGGTGCAGGAAACCACTTTTGCACTTGTATTAGTGTGGAAAAAACACTTCGCACTTGTGTTAGTGTTGAAAAACCACTTTTCGCACTTGTGTTAGTGTTGAAAAACCACTTTTCGCACTTGTGTTGGTGCAGGAAACCACTTTTGCACTTGTATTAGTGTGGAAAAAACACTTTTTGCACTTGTGTTAGTGTTGAAAAACCACTTTTCGCACTTGTGTTTGTGTTGAAAAACCACTTTTCCCACTTGTGTTAGTGTTGAAAAACCACTTTTCGCACTTGTGTTAGTGTTGAAAAACCACTTTTCGCACTTGTGTTGGTGCAGGAAACCACTTTTGCACTTGTATTAGTGTGGAAAAAATACTTTTCGCACTTGTGTTAGTGTTGAAAAACCACTTTTCGCACTTGTGTTTGTGTTGAAAAACCACTTTTCGCACTTGTGTTGGTGCAGGAAACCACTTTTGCACTTGTATTAGTGTGGAAAAAACACTTTTCGCACTTGTGTTAGTGTTGAAAAACCACTTTTCGCACTTGTGTTAGTGTTGAAAAACCACTTTTCGCACTTGTGTTGGTGCAGGAAACCACTTTTGCACTTGTATTAGTGTGGAAAAAACACTTTTCGCACTTGTGTTATTGTTGAAAAACCACTTTTCGCACTTGTGTTAGTGTTGAAAAACCACTTTTCGCACTTGTGTTAGTGTTGAAAAACCACTTTTCGCACTTGTGTTGGTGCAGGTAACCACTTTTGCACTTGTATTAATGTGGAAAAAACACTTTTCGCACTTGTGTTAGTGTTGAAAAACCACTTTTCGCACTTGTGTTAGTGTTGAAAAACCACTTTTCGCACTTGTGTTGGTGCAGGAAACCACTTTTGCACTTGTATTAGTGTGGAAAAACACTTTTCGCACTTGTGTTAGTGTTGAAAAACCACTTTTCGCACTTGTGTTAGTGTTGAAAAACCACTTTTCGCACTTGTGTTGGTGCAGGAAACCACTTTTGCACTTGTATTAGTGTGGAAAAAACACTTTTCGCACTTGTGTTAGTGTTGAAAAACCACTTTTCGCACTTGTGTTAGTGTTGAAAAACCACTTTTTGCACTTGTGTTAGTGTTGAAAAACCACTTTTCGCACTTGTGTTGGTGCAGGAAACCACTTTTGCACTTGTTTTAGTGTGGAAAAAACACTTTTCGCACTTGTGTTCGTGTTGAAAAACCACTTTTCGCACTTGTGTTAGTGTTGAAAAACCACTTTTCGCACTTGTGTTGGTGCAGGAAACCACTTTTGCACTTGTATTAGTGTGGAAAAAACACTTTTTGCACTTGTATTAGTGTGGAAAAACCACTTTTCGCACTTGTGTTAGTGTTGAAAAACCACTTTTCGCACTTGTGTTAGTGTTGAAAAACCACTTTTCGCACTTGTGTTGTTGCAGGAAACCACTTTTGCACTTGTATTAGTGTGGAAAAAAAAATTCGCGCTTGTGTTAGTGTTGAAAAACCACTTTTCGCACTTGTGTTAGTGTTGAAAAACCACTTTTCGCACTTGTCTTGGTGCAGGAAACCACTTTTGCACATGTATTAGTGTGGAAAAAACACTTTTCGCACTTGTGTTAGTGGTGAAAAACCACTTTTCGCACTTGTGTTAGTGTTGAAAAACCACTTTTCGCACTTGTGTTGGTGCAAGAAACCACTTTTGCACTTGTATTAGTGTGGAAAAAACACTTTTCGCACTTGTGTTAGTGTTGAAAAACCACTTTTCGCACTTGTGTTAGTGTTGAAAAACCACTTTTCGCACTTGTGTTGGTGCAGGAAACCACTTTTGCACTTGTATTAGTGTGGAAAAAACACTTTTCGCACTTGTGTTAGTGTTGAAAAAACACTTTTCGCACTTGTGTTAGTGTTTAAAAACCACTTTTCGCACTTGTGTTGGTGCAGGAAACCACTTTTGCACTTGTATTAGTGTGGAAAAAACACTTTTCGCACTTGTGTTAGTGTTGAAAAACCACTTTTCGCACTTGTGTTAGTGTTGAAAAACCACTTATCGCACTTGTGTTGGTGCAGGAAACCACTTTTGCACTTGTATTAGTGTGGAAAAAACACTTTTCGCACTTGTGTTAGTGTTGAAAAACCACTTTTCGCACTTGTGTTAGTGTTGAAAAACCACTTTTCGCACTTGTGTTAGTGTTGAAAAACCACTTTTCGCACTTGTGTTGGTGCAGGAAACCACTTTTGCACTTGTATTAGTGTGGAAAAAACACTTCGCACTTGTGTTAGTGTTGAAAAACCACTTTTCGCACTTGTGTTAGTGTTGAAAAACCACTTTTCGCACTTGTGTTGGTGCAGGAAACCACTTTTGCACTTGTATTAGTGTGGAAAAAACACTTTTTGCACTTGTGTTAGTGTTGAAAAACCACTTTTCGCACTTGTGTTTGTGTTGAAAAACCACTTTTCCCACTTGTGTTAGTGTTGAAAAACCACTTTTCGCACTTGTGTTAGTGTTGAAAAACCACTTTTCGCACTTGTGTTGGTGCAGGAAACCACTTTTGCACTTGTATTAGTGTGGAAAAAATACTTTTCGCACTTGTGTTAGTGTTGAAAAACCACTTTTCGCACTTGTGTTTGTGTTGAAAAACCACTTTTCGCACTTGTGTTGGTGCAGGAAACCACTTTTGCACTTGTATTAGTGTGGAAAAAACACTTTTCGCACTTGTGTTAGTGTTGAAAAACCACTTTTCGCACTTGTGTTAGTGTTGAAAAACCACTTTTCGCACTTGTGTTGGTGCAGGAAACCACTTTTGCACTTGTATTAGTGTGGAAAAAACACTTTTCGCACTTGTGTTATTGTTGAAAAACCACTTTTCGCACTTGTGTTAGTGTTGAAAAACAACTTTTCGCACTTGTGTTAGTGTTGAAAAACCACTTTTCGCACTTGTGTTGGTGCAGGTAACCACTTTTGCACTTGTATTAATGTGGAAAAAACACTTTTCGCACTTGTGTTAGTGTTGAAAAACCACTTTTCGCACTTGTGTTAGTGTTGAAAAACCACTTTTCGCACTTGTGTTGGTGCAGGAAACCACTTTTGCACTTGTATTAGTGTGGAAAAACACTTTTCGCACTTGTGTTAGTGTTGAAAAACCACTTTTCGCACTTGTGTTAGTGTTGAAAAACCACTTTTCGCACTTGTGTTGGTGCAGGAAACCACTTTTGCACTTGTATTAGTGTGGAAAAAACACTTTTCGCACTTGTGTTAGTGTTGAAAAACCACTTTTCGCACTTGTGTTAGTGTTGAAAAACCACTTTTTGCACTTGTGTTAGTGTTGAAAAACCACTTTTCGCACTTGTGTTGGTGCAGGAAACCACTTTTGCACTTGTTTTAGTGTGGAAAAAACACTTTTCGCACTTGTGTTAGTGTTGAAAAACCACTTTTCGCACTTGCGTTAGTGTTGAAAAACCACTTTTCGCACTTGTGTTGGTGCAGGAAACCACTTTTGCACTTGTATTAGTGTGGAAAAAAATACTTTTCGCACTTGTGTTAGTGTTGAAAAACCACTTTTCGCACTTGTGTTAGTGTTGAAAAACCACTTTTCGCACTTGTGTTGGTGCAGGTATCCACTTTTGCACTTGTATTAATGTGGAAAAAACACTTTTCGCACTTGTGTTAGTGTTGAAAAACCACTTTTCGCACTTGTGTTAGTGTTGAAAAACCACTTTTCGCACTTGTGTTGGTGCAGGAAACCACTTTTGCACTTGTATTAGTGTGGAAAAACACTTTTCGCACTTGTGTTAGTGTTGAAAAACCACTTTTCGCACTTGTGTTAGTGTTGAAAAACCACTTTTCGCACTTGTGTTGGTGCAGGAAACCACTTTTGCACTTGCATTAGTGTGGAAAAAACACTTTTCGCACTTGTGTTAGTGTTGAAAAACCACTTTTCGCACTTGTGTTAGTGTTGAAAAACCACTTTTCGCACTTGTGTTAGTGTTGAAAAACCACTTTTCGCACTTGTGTTGGTGCAGGAAACCACTTTTGCACTTGTTTTAGTGTGGAAAAAACACTTTTCGCACTTGTGTTAGTGTTGAAAAACCACTTTTCGCACTTGTGTTAGTGTTGAAAAACCACTTTTCGCACTTGAGTTGGTGCAGGAAACCACTTTTGCACTTGTATGAGTGTGGAAAAAACACTTTGCGCACTTGTGTTAGTGTTGAAAAACCACTTTTCACACTTGTGTTAGTGTTGAAAAACCACTTTTCGCACTTGTGTTGGTGCAGGAAACCACTTTTCCACTTGTATTAGTGTGGAAAAAACACTTTTCGCACTTGTGTTAGTGTTGAAAAACCACTTTTCGCACTTGTGTTAGTGATGAAAAACCACTTTTCGCACTTGTGTTGGTGCAGGAAGCCACTTTTGCACTTGTATTAGTGTGGAAAAAACACTTTTCGCACTTGTGTTAGTGTTGAAAAACCACTTTTCGCACTTTTGTTAGTGTTGAAAAACCACTTTTCCCACTTGTGTTAGTGTTGAAAAACCACTTTTCGCACTTGTGTTAGTGTTGAAAAACCACTTTTCGCACTTGTGTTGGTGCAGGAACCACTTTTGCACTTGTATTAGTGTGGAAAAAACACTTTTCGCACTTGTGTTAGTGTTGAAAAACCACTTTTCGCACTTGTGTTAGTGTTGAAAAACCACTTTTCGCACTTGTGTTGGTGCAGGAAGCCACTTTTGCACTTGTATTAGTGTGGAAAAAACACTTTTCGCACTTGTGTTAGTGTTGAAAAACCACTTTTCGCACTTGTGTTGGTGCAGGAAACCACTTTTGCACTTGTATTAGTGTGGAAAAAACACTTTTCGCACTTGTGTTAGTGTTGAAAAACCACTTTTTGCACTTGTGTTAGTGTTGAAAAACCACTTTTCGCACTTGTGTTAGTGTTGAAAAACCACTTTTCGCACTTGTGTTGGTGCAGGAAACCACTTTTGCACTTGTATTAGTGTGGAAAAAACACTTTTCGCACTTGTGTTAGTGTTGAAAAACCACTTTTCGCACTTGTGTTAGTGTTGAAAAACCACTTTTCGCACTTGTGTTGGTGCAAGAAACCACATTTGCACTTGTATTTGTGTGGTAAAAACACTTTTTGCACTTGTGTTAGCATTGAAAAACCACTTTTCCAACTTGTGTTGGTGCAGGAAACCACTTTTGCACTTGTATTAGTGTGGAAAAAACACTTTTCGCACTTGTGTTAGTGTTGAAAAACCACTTTTCGCACTTGTGTTAGTGTTGAAAAACCACGTTTCGCACTTGTGTTGGTGCAGGAAACCACTTTCGCACTTGTATTAGTGTGGAAAAAACACTTTTCGCACTTGTGTTAGTGTTGAAAAACCACTTTTCGCACTTGTGTTAGTGTTGAAAAACCACTTTTCGCACTTGTGTTGGTGCAGGAAACCACTTTTGCACTTGTATTAGTGTGGAAAAAACACTTTTCGCACTTGTGTTAGTGTTGAAAAACCACTTATCGCACTTGTGTTAGTGTTGAAAAACCACTTTTCGCACTTGTGTTAGTGTTGAAAAACCACTTTTCGCACTTGTGTTGGTGCAGGAAACCACTTTTGCACTTGTATTAGTGTGGAAAAACCACTTTTCGCACTTGTGTTAGTGTTGAAAAACCACTTTTTGCACTTGTGTAAGTGTTGAAAAACCACTTTTCGCACTTGTGTTGGTGCAGGAAACCACTTTTGCACTTGTATTAGTGTGGAAAAAACACTTTTTGCACTTGTGTTAGTGTTGAAAAACCACTTCTCGCACTTGTGTTGGTGCAGGAAACCACTTTTGCACTTGTATTAGTGTGGAAAAAACACTTTTCGCACTTGTGTTAGTGTTGAAAAACCACTTTTCGCACTTGTGTTAGTGTTGAAAAACCACTTTTTGCACTTGTGTTAGTGTTGAAAAACCACTTTTCGCACTTGTGTTGGTGCAGGAAACCACTTTTGCACTTGTATTAGTGTGGAAAAAACACTTCGCACTTGTGTTAGTGTTGAAAAACCACTTTTCGCACTTGTGTTAGTGTTGAAAAACCACTTTTCGCACTTGTGTTGGTGCAGGAAACCACTTTTGCACTTGTATTAGTGTGGAAAAAACACTTTTTGCACTTGTGTTAGTGTTGAAAAACCACTTTTCGCACTTGTGTTTGTGTTGAAAAAACACTTTTCCCACTTGTGTTAGTGTTGAAAAACCACTTTTCGCACTTGTGTTAGTGTTGAAAAACCACTTTTCGCACTTGTGTTGGTGCAGGAAACCACTTTTGCACTTGTATTAGTGTGGAAAAAATACTTTTCGCACTTGTGTTAGTGTTGAAAAACCACTTTTCGCACTTGTGTTTGTGTTGAAAAACCACTTTTCGCACTTGTGTTGGTGCAGGAAACCACTTTTGCACTTGTATTAGTGTGGAAAAAACACTTTTCGCACTTGTGTTAGTGTTGAAAAACCACTTTTCGCACTTGTGTTAGTGTTGAAAAACCACTTTTCGCACTTGTGTTGGTGCAGGAAACCACTTTTGCACTTGTATTAGTGTGGAAAAAACACTTTTCGCACTTGTGTTATTGTTGAAAAACCACTTTTCGCACTTGTGTTAGTGTTGAAAAACCACTTTTCGCACTTGTGTTAGTGTTGAAAAACTACTTTTCGCACTTGTGTTGGTGCAGGTAACCACTTTTGCACTTGTATTAATGTGGAAAAAACACTTTTCGCACTTGTGTTAGTGTTGAAAAACCACTTTTCGCACTTGTGTTAGTGTTGAAAAACCACTTTTCGCACTTGTGTTGGTGCAGGAAACCACTTTTGCACTTGTATTAGTGTGGAAAAACACTTTTCGCACTTGTGTTAGTGTTGAAAAACCACTTTTCGCACTTGTGTTAGTGTTGAAAAACCACTTTTCGCACTTGTGTTGGTGCAGGAAACCACTTTTGCACTTGTATTAGTGTGGAAAAAACACTTTTCGCACTTGTGTTAGTGTTGAAAAACCACTTTTCGCACTTGTGTTAGTGTTGAAAAACCACTTTTTGCACTTGTGTTAGTGTTGAAAAACCACTTTTCGCACTTGTGTTGGTGCAGGAAACCACTTTTGCACTTGTTATAGTGTGGAAAAAACACTTTTCGCACTTGTGTTAGTGTTGAAAAACCACTTTTCGCACTTGTGTTAGTGTTGAAAAACCACTTTTCGCACTTGAGTTGGTGCAGGAAACCACTTTTGCACTTGTATTAGTGTGGAAAAAACACTTTGCGCACTTGTGTTAGTGTTGAAAAACCACTTTTCGCACTTGTGTTGGTGTTGAAAAACCACTTTTCGCACTTGTGTTGGTGCAGGAAACCACTTTTGCACTTGTATTAGTGTGGAAAAAACACTTTTCGCACCTGTGTTAGTGTTGAAAAACCACTTTTCGCACTTGTGTTAGTGATGAAAAACCACTTTTCGCACTTGTGTTGGTGCAGGAAGCCACTTTTGCACTTGTATTAGTGTGGAAAAAACACTTTTCGCACTTGTGTTAGTGTTGAAAAACCACTTTTCGCACTTGTGTTAGTGTTGAAAAACCACTTTTCCCACTTGTGTTAGTGTTGAAAAACCACTTTTCGCACTTGTGTTAGTGTTGAAAAACCACTTTTCGCACTTGTGTTGGTGCAGGAAACCACTTTTGCACTTGTATTAGTGTGGAAAAAACACTTTTCGCACTTGTGTTAGTGTTGAAAAACCACTTTTCGCACTTGTGTTAGTGTTGAAAAACCACTTTTCGCACTTGTGTTGGTGCAGGAAGCCACTTTTGCACTTGTATTAGTGTGGAAAAAACACTTTTCGCACTTGTGTTAGTGTTGAAAAACCACTTTTCGCACTTGTGTTGGTGCAGGAAACCACTTTTGCACTTGTATTAGTGTGGAAAAAACACTTTTCGCACTTGTGTTAGTGTTGAAAAACCACTTTTCGCACTTGTGTTAGTGTTGAAAAACCACTTTTCGCACTTGTGTTGGTGCAGGAAGCCACTTTTGCACTTGTATTAGTGTGGAAAAAACACTTTTCGCACTTGTGTTAGTGTTGAAAAACCACTTTTCGCACTTGTGTTGGTGCAGGAAACCACTTTTGCACTTGTATTAGTGTGGAAAAAACACTTTTCGCACTTGTGTTAGTGTTGAAAAACCACTTTTCGCACTTGTGTTAGTGTTGAAAAACCACTTTTCGCACTTGTGTTGGTGCAGGAAACCACTTTTGCACTTGTATTAGTGTGGAAAAACACTTTTCGCACTTGTGTTAGTGTTGAAAAACCACTTTTCGCACTTGTGTTAGTGTTGAAAAACCACTTTTCGCACTTGTGTTGGTGCAGGAAACCACTTTTGCACTTGTATTAGTGTGGAAAAAACACTTTTCGCACTTGTGTTAGTGTTGAAAAACCACTTTTCGCACTTGTGTTAGTGTTGAAAAACCACTTTTCGCACTTGTGTTAGTGTTGAAAAACCACTTTTCGCACTTGTGTTGGTGCAGGAAACCACTTTTGCACTTGTTTTAGTGTGGAAAAAACACTTTTCGCACTTGTGTTAGTGTTGAAAAACCACTTTTCGCACTTGTGTTAGTGTTGAAAAACCACTTTTCGCACTTGAGTTGGTGCAGGAAACCACTTTTGCACTTGTATGAGTGTGGAAAAAACACTTTGCGCACTTGTGTTAGTGTTGAAAAACCACTTTTCGCACTTGTGTTAGTGTTGAAAAACCACTTTTCGCACTTGTGTTGGTGCAGGAAACCACTTTTGCACTTGTATTAGTGTGGAAAAAACACTTTTCGCACTTGTGTTAGTGTTGAAAAACCACTTTTCGCACTTGTGTTAGTGATGAAAAACCACTTTTCGCACTTGTGTTGGTGCAGGAAGCCACTTTTGCACTTGTATTAGTGTGGAAAAAACACTTTTCGCACTTGTGTTAGTGTTGAAAAACCACTTTTCGCACTTGTGTTTGTGTTGAAAAAACACTTTTCCCACTTGTGTTAGTGTTGAAAAACCACTTTTCGCACTTGTGTTGGTGCAGGAAACCACTTTTGCACTTGTATTAGTGTGGAAAAAACACTTTTTGCACTTGTGTTAGTGTTGAAAAACCACTTTTCGCACTTGTGTTAGTGTTGAAAAACCACTTTTCGCACTTGTGTTGGTGCAGGAAACCACTTTTGCACTTGTATTAGTGTGGAAAAAACACTTTTCGCACTTGTGTTAGTGTTGAAAAACCACTTATCGCACTTGTGTTAGTGTTGAAAAACCACTTTTCGCACTTGTGTTAGTGTTGAAAAACCACTTTTCGCACTTGTGTTGGTGCAGGAAACCACTTTTGCACTTGTATTAGTGTGGAAAAACCACTTTTCGCACTTGTGTTAGTGTTGAAAAACCACTTTTTGCACTTGTGTAAGTGTTGAAAAACCACTTTTCGCACTTGTGTTGGTGCAGGAAACCACTTTTGCACTTGTATTAGTGTGGAAAAAACACTTTTTGCACTTGTGTTAGTGTTGAAAAACCACTTTTCGCACTTGTGTTGGTGCAGGAAACCACTTTTGCACTTGTATTAGTGTGGAAAAAACACTTTTCGCACTTGTGTTAGTGTTGAAAAACCACTTTTCGCACTTGTGTTAGTGTTGAAAAACCACTTTTTGCACTTGTGTTAGTGTTGAAAAACCACTTTTCGCACTTGTGTTGGTGCAGGAAACCACTTTTGCACTTGTATTAGTGTGGAAAAAACACTTCGCACTTGTGTTAGTGTTGAAAAACCACTTTTCGCACTTGTGTTAGTGTTGAAAAACCACTTTTCGCACTTGTGTTGGTGCAGGAAACCACTTTTGCACTTGTATTAGTGTGGAAAAAACACTTTTTGCACTTGTGTTAGTGTTGAAAAACCACTTTTCGCACTTGTGTTTGTGTTGAAAAAACACTTTTCCCACTTGTGTTAGTGTTGAAAAACCACTTTTCGCACTTGTGTTAGTGTTGAAAAACCACTTTTCGCACTTGTGTTGGTGCAGGAAACCACTTTTGCACTTGTATTAGTGTGGAAAAAATACTTTTCGCACTTGTGTTAGTGTTGAAAAACCACTTTTCGCACTTGTGTTTGTGTTGAAAAACCACTTTTCGCACTTGTGTTGGTGCAGGAAACCACTTTTGCACTTGTATTAGTGTGGAAAAAACACTTTTCGCACTTGTGTTAGTGTTGAAAAACCACTTTTCGCACTTGTGTTAGTGTTGAAAAACCACTTTTCGCACTTGTGTTGGTGCAGGAAACCACTTTTGCACTTGTATTAGTGTGGAAAAAACACTTTTCGCACTTGTGTTATTGTTGAAAAACCACTTTTCGCACTTGTGTTAGTGTTGAAAAACCACTTTTCGCACTTGTGTTAGTGTTGAAAAACTACTTTTCGCACTTGTGTTGGTGCAGGTAACCACTTTTGCACTTGTATTAATGTGGAAAAAACACTTTTCGCACTTGTGTTAGTGTTGAAAAACCACTTTTCGCACTTGTGTTAGTGTTGAAAAACCACTTTTCGCACTTGTGTTGGTGCAGGAAACCACTTTTGCACTTGTATTAGTGTGGAAAAACACTTTTCGCACTTGTGTTAGTGTTGAAAAACCACTTTTCGCACTTGTGTTAGTGTTGAAAAACCACTTTTCGCACTTGTGTTGGTGCAGGAAACCACTTTTGCACTTGTATTAGTGTGGAAAAAACACTTTTCGCACTTGTGTTAGTGTTGAAAAACCACTTTTCGCACTTGTGTTAGTGTTGAAAAACCACTTTTTGCACTTGTGTTAGTGTTGAAAAACCACTTTTCGCACTTGTGTTGGTGCAGGAAACCACTTTTGCACTTGTTTTAGTGTGGAAAAAACACTTTTCGCACTTGTGTTAGTGTTGAAAAACCACTTTTCGCACTTGTGTCAGTGTTGAAAAACCACTTTTCGCACTTGAGTTGGTGCAGGAAACCACTTTTGCACTTGTATTAGTGTGGAAAAAACACTTTGCGCACTTGTGTTAGTGTTGAAAAACCACTTTTCGCACTTGTGTTGGTGTTGAAAAACCACTTTTCGCACTTGTGTTGGTGCAGGAAACCACTTTTGCACTTGTATTAGTGTGGAAAAAACACTTTTCGCACCTGTGTTAGTGTTGAAAAACCACTTTTCGCACTTGTGTTAGTGATGAAAAACCACTTTTCGCACTTGTGTTGGTGCAGGAAGCCACTTTTGCACTTGTATTAGTGTGGAAAAAACACTTTTCGCACTTGTGTTAGTGTTGAAAAACCACTTTTCGCACTTGTGTTAGTGTTGAAAAACCACTTTTCCCACTTGTGTTAGTGTTGAAAAACCACTTTTCGCACTTGTGTTAGTGTTGAAAAACCACTTTTCGCACTTGTGTTGGTGCAGGAAACCACTTTTGCACTTGTATTAGTGTGGAAAAAACACTTTTCGCACTTGTGTTAGTGTTGAAAAACCACTTTTCGCACTTGTGTTAGTGTTGAAAAACCACTTTTCGCACTTGTGTTGGTGCAGGAAGCCACTTTTGCACTTGTATTAGTGTGGAAAAAACACTTTTCGCACTTGTGTTAGTGTTGAAAAACCACTTTTCGCACTTGTGTTGGTGCAGGAAACCACTTTTGCACTTGTATTAGTGTGGAAAAAACACTTTTCGCACTTGTGTTAGTGTTGAAAAACCACTTTTCGCACTTGTGTTAGTGTTGAAAAACCACTTTTCGCACTTGTGTTGGTGCAGGAAGCCACTTTTGCACTTGTATTAGTGTGGAAAAAACACTTTTCGCACTTGTGTTAGTGTTGAAAAACCACTTTTCGCACTTGTGTTGGTGCAGGAAACCACTTTTGCACTTGTATTAGTGTGGAAAAAACACTTTTCGCACTTGTGTTAGTGTTGAAAAACCACTTTTCGCACTTGTGTTAGTGTTGAAAAACCACTTTTCGCACTTGTGTTGGTGCAGGAAACCACTTTTGCACTTGTATTAGTGTGGAAAAACACTTTTCGCACTTGTGTTAGTGTTGAAAAACCACTTTTCGCACTTGTGTTAGTGTTGAAAAACCACTTTTCGCACTTGTGTTGGTGCAGGAAACCACTTTTGCACTTGTATTAGTGTGGAAAAAACACTTTTCGCACTTGTGTTAGTGTTGAAAAACCACTTTTCGCACTTGTGTTAGTGTTGAAAAACCACTTTTCGCACTTGTGTTAGTGTTGAAAAACCACTTTTCGCACTTGTGTTGGTGCAGGAAACCACTTTTGCACTTGTTTTAGTGTGGAAAAAACACTTTTCGCACTTGTGTTAGTGTTGAAAAACCACTTTTCGCACTTGTGTTAGTGTTGAAAAACCACTTTTCGCACTTGAGTTGGTGCAGGAAACCACTTTTGCACTTGTATGAGTGTGGAAAAAACACTTTGCGCACTTGTGTTAGTGTTGAAAAACCACTTTTCGCACTTGTGTTAGTGTTGAAAAACCACTTTTCGCACTTGTGTTGGTGCAGGAAACCACTTTTGCACTTGTATTAGTGTGGAAAAAACACTTTTCGCACTTGTGTTAGTGTTGAAAAACCACTTTTCGCACTTGTGTTAGTGATGAAAAACCACTTTTCGCACTTGTGTTGGTGCAGGAAGCCACTTTTGCACTTGTATTAGTGTGGAAAAAACACTTTTCGCACTTGTGTTAGTGTTGAAAAACCACTTTTCGCACTTGTGTTTGTGTTGAAAAAACACTTTTCCCACTTGTGTTAGTGTTGAAAAACCACTTTTCGCACTTGTGTTGGTGCAGGAAACCACTTTTGCACTTGTATTAGTGTGGAAAAAACACTTTTTGCACTTGTGTTAGTGTTGAAAAACCACTTTTCGCACTTGTGTTTGTGTTGAAAAAACACTTTTCCCACTTGTGTTAGTGTTGAAAAACCACTTTTCGCACTTGTGTTAGTGTTGAAAAACCACTTTTCGCACTTGTGTTGGTGCAGGAAACCACTTTTGCACTTGTATTAGTGTGGAAAAAATACTTTTCGCACTTGTGTTAGTGTTGAAAAACCACTTTTCGCACTTGTGTTTGTGTTGAAAAACCACTTTTCGCACTTGTGTTGGTGCAGGAAACCACTTTTGCACTTGTATTAGTGTGGAAAAAACACTTTTCGCACTTGTGTTAGTGTTGAAAAACCACTTTTCGCACTTGTGTTAGTGTTGAAAAACCACTTTTCGCACTTGTGTTGGTGCAGGAAACCACTTTTGCACTTGTATTAGTGTGGAAAAAACACTTTTCGCACTTGTGTTATTGTTGAAAAACCACTTTTCGCACTTGTGTTAGTGTTGAAAAACCACTTTTCGCACTTGTGTTAGTGTTGAAAAACCACTTTTCGCACTTGTGTTGGTGCAGGTAACCACTTTTGCACTTGTATTAATGTGGAAAAAACACTTTTCGCACTTGTGTTAGTGTTGAAAAACCACTTTTCGCACTTGTGTTAGTGTTGAAAAACCACTTTTCGCACTTGTGTTGGTGCAGGAGACCACTTTTGCACTTGTATTAGTGTGGAAAAACACTTTTCGCACTTGTGTTAGTGTTGAAAAACCACTTTTCGCACTTGTGTTAGTGTTGAAAAACCACTTTTCGCACTTGTGTTGGTGCAGGAAACCACTGTTGCACTTGTATTAGTGTGGAAAAACCACTTTTCGCACTTGTGTTAGTGTTGAAAAACCACTTTTCGCACTTGTGTTAGTGTTGAAAAACCACATTTTGCACTTGTGTTAGTGTTGAAAAACCACTTTTCGCACTTGTGTTGGTGCAGGAAACCACTTTTGCACTTGTTTTAGTGTGGAAAAAACACTTTTCGCACTTGTGTTAGTGTTGAAAAACCACTTTTCGCACTTGTGTTAGTGTTGAAAAACCACTTTTCGCACTTGAGTTGGTGCAGGAAACCACTTTTGCACTTGTATTAGTGTGGAAAAAACACTTTGCCGACTTGTGTTAGTGTTGAAAAACCACTTTTCGCACTTGTGTTAGTGTTGAAAAACCACTTTTCGCACTTGTGTTGGTGCAGGAAACCACTTTTGCACTTGTATTAGTGTGGAAAAAACACTTTTCGCACCTGTGTTAGTGTTGAAAAACCACTTTTCGCACTTGTGTTAGTGATGAAAAACCACTTTTCGCACTTGTGTTGGTGCAGGAAGCCACTTTTGCACTTGTATTAGTGTGGAAAAAACACTTTTCGCACTTGTGTTAGTGTTGAAAAACCACTTTTCGCACTTGTGTTAGTGTTGAAAAACCACTTTTCCCACTTGTGTTAGTGTTGAAAAACCACTTTTCGCACTTGTGTTAGTGTTGAAAAACCACTTTTCGCACTTGTGTTGGTGCAGGAAACCACTTTTGCACTTGTATTAGTGTGGAAAAAACACTTTTCGCACTTGTGTTAGTGTTGAAAAACCACTTTTCGCACTTGTGTTAGTGTTGAAAAACCACTTTTCGCACTTGTGTTGGTGCAGGAAGCCACTTTTGCACTTGTATTAGTGTGGAAAAAACACTTTTCGCACTTGTGTTAGTGTTGAAAAACCACTTTTCGCACTTGTGTTGGTGCAGGAAACCACTTTTGCACTTGTATTAGTGTGGAAAAAACACTTTTCGCACTTGTGTTAGTGTTGAAAAACCACTTTTCGCACTTGTGTTAGTGTTGAAAAACCACTTTTCGCACTTGTGTTGGTGCAGGAAGCCACTTTTGCACTTGTATTAGTGTGGAAAAAACACTTTTCGCACTTGTGTTAGTGTTGAAAAACCACTTTTCGCACTTGTGTTGGTGCAGGAAACCACTTTTGCACTTGTATTAGTGTGGAAAAAACACTTTTCGCACTTGTGTTAGTGTTGAAAAACCACTTTTCGCACTTGTGTTAGTGTTGAAAAACCACTTTTCGCACTTGTGTTGGTGCAGGAAACCACTTTTGCACTTGTATTAGTGTGGAAAAAACACTTTTCGCACTTGTGTTATTGTTGAAAAACCACTTTTCGCACTTGTGTTAGTGTTGAAAAACCACTTTTCGCCCTTGTGTTAGTGTTGAAAAACCACTTTTCGCACTTGTGTTGGTGCAGGTAACCACTTTTGCACTTGTATTAATGTGGAAAAAACACTTTTCGCACTTGTGTTAGTGTTGAAAAACCACTTTTCGCACTTGTGTTAGTGTTGAAAAACCACTTTTCGCACTTGTGTTGGTGCAGGAAACCACTTTTGCACTTGTATTAGTGTGGAAAAACACTTTTCGCACTTGTGTTAGTGTTGAAAAACCACTTTTCGCACTTGTGTTAGTGTTGAAAAACCACTTTTCGCACTTGTGTTGGTGCAGGAAACCACTTTTGCACTTGTATTAGTGTGGAAAAAACACTTTTCGCACTTGTGTTAATGTTGAAAAACCACTTTTCGCACTTGTGTTAGTGTTGAAAAACCACTTTTTGCACTTGTGTTAGTGTTGAAAAACCACTTTTCGCACTTGTGTTGGTGCAGGAAACCACTTTTGCACTTGTTTTAGTGTGGAAAAAACACTTTTCGCACTTGTGTTAGTGTTGAAAAACCACTTTTCGCACTTGTGTTAGTGTTGAAAAACCACTTTTCGCACTTGTGTTGGTGCAGGAAACCACTTTTGCACTTGTATTAGTGTGGAAAAAATACTTTTCGCACTTGTGTTAGTGTTGAAAAACCACTTTTCGCACTTGTGTTAGTGTTGAAAAACCACTTTTCGCACTTGTGTTGGTGCAGGTAACCACTTTTGCACTTGTATTAATGTGGAAAAAACACTTTTCGCACTTGTGTTAGTGTTGAAAAACCACTTTTCGCACTTGTGTTAGTGTTGAAAAACCACTTTTCGCACTTGTGTTGGTGCAGGAAACCACTTTTGCACTTGTATTAGTGTGGAAAAACACTTTTCGCACTTGTGTTAGTGTTGAAAAACCACTTTTCGCACTTGTGTTAGTGTTGAAAAACCACTTTTCGCACTTGTGTTGGTGCAGGAAACCACTTTTGCACTTGTATTAGTGTGGAAAAAACACTTTTCGCACTTGTGTTAGTGTTGAAAAACCACTTTTCGCACTTGTGTTAGTGTTGAAAAACCACTTTTCGCACTTGTGTTAGTGTTGAAAAACCACTTTTCGCACTTGTGTTGGTGCAGGAAACCACTTTTGCACTTGTTTTAGTGTGGAAAAAACACTTTTCGCACTTGTGTTAGTGTTGAAAAACCACTTTTCGCACTTGTGTTAGTGTTGAAAAACCACTTTTCACACTTGAGTTGGTGCAGGAAACCACTTTTGCACTTGTATGAGTGTGGAAAAAACACTTTGCGCACTTGTGTTAGTGTTGAAAAACCACTTTTCGCACTTGTGTTAGTGTTGAAAAACCACTTTTCGCACTTGTGTTGGTGCAGGAAACCACTTTTGCACTTGTATTAGTGTGGAAAAAACACTTTTCGCACTTGTGTTAGTGTTGAAAAACCACTTTTCGCACTTGTGTTAGTGATGAAAAACCACTTTTCGCACTTGTGTTGGTGCAGGAAGCCACTTTTGCACTTGTATTAGTGTGGAAAAAACACTTTTCGCACTTGTGTTAGTGTTGAAAAACCACTTTTCGCACTTGTGTTTGTGTTGAAAAAACACTTTTCCCACTTGTGTTAGTGTTGAAAAACCACTTTTCGCACTTGTGTTGGTGCAGGAAACCACTTTTGCACTTGTATTAGTGTGGAAAAAACACTTTTTGCACTTGTGTTAGTGTTGAAAAACCACTTTTCGCACTTGTGTTTGTGTTGAAAAAACACTTTTCCCACTTGTGTTAGTGTTGAAAAACCACTTTTCGCACTTGTGTTAGTGTTGAAAAACCACTTTTCGCACTTGTGTTGGTGCAGGAAACCACTTTTGCACTTGTATTAGTGTGGAAAAAATACTTTTCGCACTTGTGTTAGTGTTGAAAAACCACTTTTCGCACTTGTGTTTGTGTTGAAAAACCACTTTTCGCACTTGTGTTGGTGCAGGAAACCACTTTTGCACTTGTATTAGTGTGGAAAAACACTTTTCGCACTTGTGTTAGTGTTGAAAAACCACTTTTCGCACTTGTGTTAGTGTTGAAAAACCACTTTTCGCACTTGTGTTGGTGCAGGAAACCACTTTTGCACTTGTATTAGTGTGGAAAAAACACTTTTCGCACTTGTGTTATTGTTGAAAAACCACTTTTCGCACTTGTGTTAGTGTTGAAAAACCACTTTTCGCACTTGTGTTAGTGTTGAAAAACCACTTTTCGCACTTGTGTTGGTGCAGGTAACCACTTTTGCACTTGTATTAATGTGGAAAAAACACTTTTCGCACTTGTGTTAGTGTTGAAAAACCACTTTTCGCACTTGTGTTAGTGTTGAAAAACCACTTTTCGCACTTGTGTTGGTGCAGGAAACCACTTTTGCACTTGTATTAGTGTGGAAAAACACTTTTCGCACTTGTGTTAGTGTTGAAAAACCACTTTTCGCACTTGTGTTAGTGTTTAAAAACCACTTTTCGCACTTGTGTTGGTGCAGGAAACCACTTTTGCACTTGTATTAGTGTGGAAAAACCACTTTTCGCACTTGTGTTAGTGTTGAAAAACCACTTTTCGCACTTGTGTTAGTGTTGAAAAACCACTTTTTGCACTTGAGTTGGTGCAGGAAACCACTTTTGCACTTGTATGAGTGTGGAAAAAACACTTTGCGCACTTGTGTTAGTGTTGAAAAACCACTTTTCGCACTTGTGTTAGTGTTGAAAAACCACTTTTCGCACTTGTGTTAGTGTTGAAAAACCACTTTTCGCACTTGTGTTGGTGCAGGAAACCACTTTTGCACTTGTATTAGTGTGGAAAAAACACTTTTCGCACTTGTGTTAGTGTTGAAAAACCACTTTTCGCACTTGTGTTAGTGTTGAAAAACCACTTTTCGCACTTGTGTTGGTGCAGGAAGCCACTTTTGCACTTGTATTAGTGTGGAAAAAACACTTTTCGCACTTGTGTTAGTGTTGAAAAACCACTTTTCGCACTTGTGTTGGTGCAGGAAACCACTTTTGCACTTGTATTAGTGTGGAAAAAACACTTTTCGCACTTGTGTTAGTGTTGAAAAACCACTTTTCGCACTTGTGTTAGTGTTGAAAAACCACTTTTCGCACTTGTGTTGGTGCAGGAAGCCACTTTTGCACTTGTATTAGTGTGGAAAAAACACTTTTCGCACTTGTGTTAGTGTTGAAAAACCACTTTTCGCACTTGTGTTGGTGCAGGAAACCACTTTTGCACTTGTATTAGTGTGGAAAAAACACTTTTCGCACTTGTGTTAGTGTTGAAAAACCACTTTTCGCACTTGTGTTAGTGTTGAAAAACCACTTTTCGCACTTGTGTTGGTGCAGGAAACCACTTTTGCACTTGTATTAGTGTGGAAAAAACACTTTTCGCACTTGTGTTATTGTTGAAAAACCACTTTTCGCACTTGTGTTAGTGTTGAAAAACCACTTTTCGCCCTTGTGTTAGTGTTGAAAAACCACTTTTCGCACTTGTGTTGGTGCAGGTAACCACTTTTGCACTTGTATTAATGTGGAAAAAACACTTTTCGCACTTGTGTTAGTGTTGAAAAACCACTTTTCGCACTTGTGTTAGTGTTGAAAAACCACTTTTCGCACTTGTGTTGGTGCAGGAAACCACTTTTGCACTTGTATTAGTGTGGAAAAACACTTTTCGCACTTGTGTTAGTGTTGAAAAACCACTTTTCGCACTTGTGTTAGTGTTGAAAAACCACTTTTCGCACTTGTGTTGGTGCAGGAAACCACTTTTGCACTTGTATTAGTGTGGAAAAAACACTTTTCGCACTTGTGTTAATGTTGAAAAACCACTTTTCGCACTTGTGTTAGTGTTGAAAAACCACTTTTTGCACTTGTGTTAGTGTTGAAAAACCACTTTTCGCACTTGTGTTGGTGCAGGAAACCACTTTTGCACTTGTTTTAGTGTGGAAAAAACACTTTTCGCACTTGTGTTAGTGTTGAAAAACCACTTTTCGCACTTGTGTTAGTGTTGAAAAACCACTTTTCGCACTTGTGTTGGTGCAGGAAACCACTTTTGCACTTGTATTAGTGTGGAAAAAATACTTTTCGCACTTGTGTTAGTGTTGAAAAACCACTTTTCGCACTTGTGTTAGTGTTGAAAAACCACTTTTCGCACTTGTGTTGGTGCAGGTAACCACTTTTGCACTTGTATTAATGTGGAAAAAACACTTTTCGCACTTGTGTTAGTGTTGAAAAACCACTTTTCGCACTTGTGTTAGTGTTGAAAAACCACTTTTCGCACTTGTGTTGGTGCAGGAAACCACTTTTGCACTTGTATTAGTGTGGAAAAACACTTTTCGCACTTGTGTTAGTGTTGAAAAACCACTTTTCGCACTTGTGTTAGTGTTGAAAAACCACTTTTCGCACTTGTGTTGGTGCAGGAAACCACTTTTGCACTTGTATTAGTGTGGAAAAAACACTTTTCGCACTTGTGTTAGTGTTGAAAAACCACTTTTCGCACTTGTGTTAGTGTTGAAAAACCACTTTTCGCACTTGTGTTAGTGTTGAAAAACCACTTTTCGCACTTGTGTTGGTGCAGGAAACCACTTTTGCACTTGTTTTAGTGTGGAAAAAACACTTTTCGCACTTGTGTTAGTGTTGAAAAACCACTTTTCGCACTTGTGTTAGTGTTGAAAAACCACTTTTCACACTTGAGTTGGTGCAGGAAACCACTTTTGCACTTGTATGAGTGTGGAAAAAACACTTTGCGCACTTGTGTTAGTGTTGAAAAACCACTTTTCGCACTTGTGTTAGTGTTGAAAAACCACTTTTCGCACTTGTGTTGGTGCAGGAAACCACTTTTGCACTTGTATTAGTGTGGAAAAAACACTTTTCGCACTTGTGTTAGTGTTGAAAAACCACTTTTCGCACTTGTGTTAGTGATGAAAAACCACTTTTCGCACTTGTGTTGGTGCAGGAAGCCACTTTTGCACTTGTATTAGTGTGGAAAAAACACTTTTCGCACTTGTGTTAGTGTTGAAAAACCACTTTTCGCACTTGTGTTTGTGTTGAAAAAACACTTTTCCCACTTGTGTTAGTGTTGAAAAACCACTTTTCGCACTTGTGTTGGTGCAGGAAACCACTTTTGCACTTGTATTAGTGTGGAAAAAACACTTTTTGCACTTGTGTTAGTGTTGAAAAACCACTTTTCGCACTTGTGTTTGTGTTGAAAAAACACTTTTCCCACTTGTGTTAGTGTTGAAAAACCACTTTTCGCACTTGTGTTAGTGTTGAAAAACCACTTTTCGCACTTGTGTTGGTGCAGGAAACCACTTTTGCACTTGTATTAGTGTGGAAAAAATACTTTTCGCACTTGTGTTAGTGTTGAAAAACCACTTTTCGCACTTGTGTTTGTGTTGAAAAACCACTTTTCGCACTTGTGTTGGTGCAGGAAACCACTTTTGCACTTGTATTAGTGTGGAAAAACACTTTTCGCACTTGTGTTAGTGTTGAAAAACCACTTTTCGCACTTGTGTTAGTGTTGAAAAACCACTTTTCGCACTTGTGTTGGTGCAGGAAACCACTTTTGCACTTGTATTAGTGTGGAAAAAACACTTTTCGCACTTGTGTTATTGTTGAAAAACCACTTTTCGCACTTGTGTTAGTGTTGAAAAACCACTTTTCGCACTTGTGTTAGTGTTGAAAAACCACTTTTCGCACTTGTGTTGGTGCAGGTAACCACTTTTGCACTTGTATTAATGTGGAAAAAACACTTTTCGCACTTGTGTTAGTGTTGAAAAACCACTTTTCGCACTTGTGTTAGTGTTGAAAAACCACTTTTCGCACTTGTGTTGGTGCAGGAAACCACTTTTGCACTTGTATTAGTGTGGAAAAACACTTTTCGCACTTGTGTTAGTGTTGAAAAACCACTTTTCGCACTTGTGTTAGTGTTTAAAAACCACTTTTCGCACTTGTGTTGGTGCAGGAAACCACTTTTGCACTTGTATTAGTGTGGAAAAACCACTTTTCGCACTTGTGTTAGTGTTGAAAAACCACTTTTCGCACTTGTGTTAGTGTTGAAAAACCACTTTTTGCACTTGAGTTGGTGCAGGAAACCACTTTTGCACTTGTATGAGTGTGGAAAAAACACTTTGCGCACTTGTGTTAGTGTTGAAAAACCACTTTTCGCACTTGTGTTAGTGTTGAAAAACCACTTTTCGCACTTGTGTTAGTGTTGAAAAACCACTTTTCGCACTTGAGTTGGTGCAGGAAACCACTTTTGCACTTGTATGAGTGTGGAAAAAACACTTTGCGCACTTGTGTTAGTGTTGAAAAACCACTTTTCGCACTTGTGTTAGTGTTGAAAAACCACTTTTCGCACTTGTGTTGGTGCAGGAAACCACTTTTGCACTTGTATTAGTGTGGAAAAAACACTTTTCGCACTTGTGTTAGTGTTGAAAAACCACTTTTCGCACTTGTGTTAGTGATGAAAAACCACTTTTCGCACTTGTGTTGGTGCAGGAAGCCACTTTTGCACTTGTATTAGTGTGGAAAAAACACTTTTCGCACTTGTGTTAGTGTTGAAAAACCACTTTTCGCACTTGTGTTTGTGTTGAAAAAACACTTTTCCCACTTGTGTTAGTGTTGAAAAACCACTTTTCGCACTTGTGTTGGTGCAGGAAACCACTTTTGCACTTGTATTAGTGTGGAAAAAACACTTTTTGCACTTGTGTTAGTGTTGAAAAACCACTTTTCGCACTTGTGTTGGTGCAGGTAACCACTTTTGCACTTGTATTAATGTGGAAAAAACACTTTTCGCACTTGTGTTAGTGTTGAAAAACCACTTTTCGCACTTGTGTTAGTGTTGAAAAACCACTTTTCGCACTTGTGTTGGTGCAGGAAACCACTTTTGCACTTGTATTAGTGTGGAAAAACACTTTTCGCACTTGTGTTAGTGTTGAAAAACCACTTTTCGCACTTGTGTTAGTGTTGAAAAACCACTTTTCGCACTTGTGTTGGTGCAGGAAACCACTTTTGCACTTGTATTAGTGTGGAAAAACCACTTTTCGCACTTGTGTTAGTGTTGAAAAACCACTTTTCGCACTTGTGTTAGTGTTGAAAAACCACTTTTTGCACTTGAGTTGGTGCAGGAAACCACTTTTGCACTTGTATGAGTGTGGAAAAAACACTTTGCGCACTTGTGTTAGTGTTGAAAAACCACTTTTCGCACTTGTGTTAGTGTTGAAAAACCACTTTTCGCACTTGTGTTAGTGTTGAAAAACCACTTTTCGCACTTGAGTTGGTGCAGGAAACCACTTTTGCACTTGTATGAGTGTGGAAAAAACACTTTGCGCACTTGTGTTAGTGTTGAAAAACCACTTTTCGCACTTGTGTTAGTGTTGAAAAACCACTTTTCGCACTTGTGTTGGTGCAGGAAACCACTTTTGCACTTGTATTAGTGTGGAAAAAACACTTTTCGCACTTGTGTTAGTGTTGAAAAACCACTTTTCGCACTTGTGTTAGTGATGAAAAACCACTTTTCGCACTTGTGTTGGTGCAGGAAGCCACTTTTGCACTTGTATTAGTGTGGAAAAAACACTTTTCGCACTTGTGTTAGTGTTGAAAAACCACTTTTCGCACTTGTGTTTGTGTTGAAAAAACACTTTTCCCACTTGTGTTAGTGTTGAAAAACCACTTTTCGCACTTGTGTTGGTGCAGGAAACCACTTTTGCACTTGTATTAGTGTGGAAAAAACACTTTTTGCACTTGTGTTAGTGTTGAAAAACCACTTTTCGCACTTGTGTTTGTGTTGAAAAAACACTTTTCCCACTTGTGTTAGTGTTGAAAAACCACTTTTCGCACTTGTGTTAGTGTTGAAAAACCACTTTTCGCACTTGTGTTGGTGCAGGAAACCACTTTTGCACTTGTATTAGTGTGGAAAAAATACTTTTCGCACTTGTGTTAGTGTTGAAAAACCACTTTTCGCACTTGTGTTTGTGTTGAAAAACCACTTTTCGCACTTGTGTTGGTGCAGGAAACCACTTTTGCACTTGTATTAGTGTGGAAAAAACACTTTTCGCACTTGTGTTAGTGTTGAAAAACCACTTTTCGCACTTGTGTTAGTGTTGAAAAACCACTTTTCGCACTTGTGTTGGTGCAGGAAACCACTTTTGCACTTGTATTAGTGTGGAAAAAACACTTTTCGCACTTGTGTTATTGTTGAAAAACCACTTTTCGCACTTGTGTTAGTGTTGAAAAACCACTTTTCGCACTTGTGTTAGTGTTGAAAAACCACTTTTCGCACTTGTGTTGGTGCAGGTAACCACTTTTGCACTTGTATTAATGTGGAAAAAACACTTTTCGCACTTGTGTTAGTGTTGAAAAACCACTTTTCGCACTTGTGTTAGTGTTGAAAAACCACTTTTCGCACTTGTGTTGGTGCAGGAAACCACTTTTGCACTTGTATTAGTGTGGAAAAAACACTTTTCGCACCTGTGTTAGTGTTGAAAAACCACTTTTCGCACTTGTGTTAGTGATGAAAAACCACTTTTCGCACTTGTGTTGGTGCAGGAAGCCACTTTTGCACTTGTATTAGTGTGGAAAAAACACTTTTCGCACTTGTGTTAGTGTTGAAAAACCACTTTTCGCACTTGTGTTAGTGTTGAAAAACCACTTTTCCCACTTGTGTTAGTGTTGAAAAACCACTTTTCGCACTTGTGTTAGTGTTGAAAAACCACTTTTCGCACTTGTGTTGGTGCAGGAAACCACTTTTGCACTTGTATTAGTGTGGAAAAAACACTTTTCGCACTTGTGTTAGTGTTGAAAAACCACTTTTCGCACTTGTGTTAGTGTTGAAAAACCACTTTTCGCACTTGTGTTGGTGCAGGAAGCCACTTTTGCACTTGTATTAGTGTGGAAAAAACACTTTTCGCACTTGTGTTAGTGTTGAAAAACCACTTTTCGCACTTGTGTTGGTGCAGGAAACCACTTTTGCACTTGTATTAGTGTGGAAAAAACACTTTTCGCACTTGTGTTAGTGTTGAAAAACCACTTTTCGCACATGTGTTAGTGTTGAAAAACCACTTTTCGCACTTGTGTTGGTGCAGGAAGCCACTTTTGCACTTGTATTAGTGTGGAAAAAACACTTTTCGCACTTGTGTTAGTGTTGAAAAACCACTTTTCGCACTTGTGTTGGTGCAGGAAACCACTTTTGCACTTGTATTAGTGTGGAAAAAACACTTTTCGCACTTGTGTTAGTGTTGAAAAACCACTTTTCGCACTTGTGTTAGTGTTGAAAAACCACTTTTCGCACTTGTGTTGGTGCAGGAAACCACTTTTGCACTTGTATTAGTGTGGAAAAAACACTTTTCGCACTTGTGTTATTGTTGAAAAACCACTTTTCGCACTTGTGTTAGTGTTGAAAAACCACTTTTCGCCCTTGTGTTAGTGTTGAAAAACCACTTTTCGCACTTGTGTTGGTGCAGGTAACCACTTTTGCACTTGTATTAATGTGGAAAAAACACTTTTCGCACTTGTGTTAGTGTTGAAAAACCACTTTTCGCACTTGTGTTAGTGTTGAAAAACCACTTTTCGCACTTGTGTTGGTGCAGGAAACCACTTTTGCACTTGTATTAGTGTGGAAAAACACTTTTCGCACTTGTGTTAGTGTTGAAAAACCACTTTTCGCACTTGTGTTAGTGTTGAAAAACCACTTTTCGCACTTGTGTTGGTGCAGGAAACCACTTTTGCACTTGTATTAGTGTGGAAAAAACACTTTTCGCACTTGTGTTAGTGTTGAAAAACCACTTTTCGCACTTGTGTTAGTGTTGAAAAACCACTTTTTGCACTTGTGTTAGTGTTGAAAAACCACTTTTCGCACTTGTGTTGGTGCAGGAAACCACTTTTGCACTTGTTTTAGTGTGGAAAAAACACTTTTCGCACTTGTGTTAGTGTTGAAAAACCACTTTTCGCACTTGTGTTAGTGTTGAAAAACCACTTTTCGCACTTGTGTTGGTGCAGGAAACCACTTTTGCACTTGTATTAGTGTGGAAAAAATACTTTTCGCACTTGTGTTAGTGTTGAAAAACCACTTTTCGCACTTGTGTTAGTGTTGAAAAACCACTTTTCGCACTTGTGTTGGTGCAGGTAACCACTTTTGCACTTGTATTAATGTGGAAAAAACACTTTTCGCACTTGTGTTAGTGTTGAAAAACCACTTTTCGCACTTGTGTTAGTGTTGAAAAACCACTTTTCGCACTTGTGTTGGTGCAGGAAACCACTTTTGCACTTGTATTAGTGTGGAAAAACACTTTTCGCACTTGTGTTAGTGTTGAAAAACCACTTTTCGCACTTGTGTTAGTGTTGAAAAACCACTTTTCTCACTTGTGTTGGTGCAGGAAACCACTTTTGCACTTGTATTAGTGTGGAAAAAACACTTTTCGCACTTGTGTTAGTGTTGAAAAACCACTTTTCGCACTTGTGTTAATGTTGAAAAACCACTTTTCGCACTTGTGTTAGTGTTGAAAAACCACTTTTCGCACTTGTGTTGGTGCAGGAAACCACTCTTGCACTTGTTTTAGTGTGGAAAAAACACTTTTCGCACTTGTGTTAGTGTTGAAAAACCACTTTTCGCACTTGTGTTAGTGTTGAAAAACCACTTTTCGCACTTGAGTTTGTGCAGGAAACCACTTTTGCACTTGTATGAGTGTGGAAAAAACACTTTGCGCACTTGTGTTAGTGTTGAAAAACCACTTTTCGCACTTGTGTTAGTGTTGAAAAACCACTTTTCGCACTTGTGTTGGTGCAGGAAACCACTTTTGCACTTGTATTAGTGTGGAAAAAACACTTTTCGCACTTGTGTTAGTGTTGAAAAACCACTTTTCGCACTTGTGTTAGTGATGAAAAACCACTTTTCGCACTTGTGTTGGTGCAGGAAGCCACTTTTGCACTTGTATTAGTGTGGAAAAAACACTTTTCGCACTTGTGTTAGTGTTGAAAAACCACTTTTCGCACTTGTGTTAGTGTTGAAAAACCACTTTTCGCACTTGTGTTGGTGCAGGAAACCACTTTTGCACTTGTATTAGTGTGGAAAAAACACTTTTCGCACTTGTGTTAGTGTTGAAAAACCACTTTTCGCACTTGTGTTTGTGTTGAAAAAACACTTTTCCCACTTGTGTTAGTGTTGAAAAACCACTTTTCGCACTTGTGTTGGTGCAGGAAACCACTTTTGCACTTGTATTAGTGTGGAAAAAACACTTTTTGCACTTGTGTTAGTGTTGAAAAACCACTTTTCGCACTTGTGTTTGTGTTGAAAAAACACTTTTCCCACTTGTGTTAGTGTTGAAAAACCACTTTTCGCACTTGTGTTAGTGTTGAAAAACCACTTTTCGCACTTGTGTTGGTGCAGGAAACCACTTTTGCACTTGTATTAGTGTGGAAAAAATACTTTTCGCACTTCTGTTAGTGTTGAAAAACCACTTTTCGCACTTGTGTTTGTGTTGAAAAACCACTTTTCGCACTTGTGTTGGTGCAGGAAACCACTTTTGCACTTGTATTAGTGTGGAAAAACACTTTTCGCACTTGTGTTAGTGTTGAAAAACCACTTTTCGCACTTGTGTTAGTGTTGAAAAACCACTTTTCGCACTTGTGTTGGTGCAGGAAACCACTTTTGCACTTGTATTAGTGTGGAAAAAACACTTTTCGCACTTTTGTTATTGTTGAAAAACCACTTTTCGCACTTGTGTTAGTGTTGAAAAACCACTTTTCGCACTTGTGTTAGTGTTGAAAAACCACTTTTCGCACTTGTGTTGGTGCAGGTAACCACTTTTGCACTTGTATTAATGTGGAAAAAACACTTTTCGCACTTGTGTTAGTGTTGAAAAACCACTTTTCGCACTTGTGTTAGTGTTGAAAAACCACTTTTCGCACTTGTGTTGGTGCAGGAAACCACTTTTGCACTTGTATTAGTGTGGAAAAACACTTTTCGCACTTGTGTTAGTGTTGAAAAACCACTTTTCGCACTTGTGTTAGTGTTGAAAAACCACTTTTCGCACTTGTGTTGGTGCAGGAAACCACTTTTGCACTTGTATTAGTGTGGAAAAACCACTTTTCGCACTTGTGTTAGTGTTGAAAAACCACTTTTCGCACTTGTGTTAGTGTTGAAAAACCACTTTTTGCACTTGTGTTAGTGTTGAAAAACCACTTTTCGCACTTGTGTTGGTGCAGGAAACCACTTTTGCACTTGTATTAGTGTGGAAAAACACTTTTCGCACTTGTGTTAGTGTTGAAAAACCACTTTTCGCACTTGTGTTAGTGTTGAAAAACCACTTTTCGCACTTGTGTTGGTGCAGGAAACCACTTTTGCACTTGTATTAGTGTGGAAAAACCACTTTTCGCACTTGTGTTAGTGTTGAAAAACCACTTTTCGCACTTGTGTTAGTGTTGAAAAACCACTTTTTGCACTTGTGTTAGTGTTGAAAAACCACTTTTCGCACTTGTGTTGGTGCAGGAAACCACTTTTGCACTTGTTTTAGTGTGGAAAAAACACTTTTCGCACTTGTGTTAGTGTTGAAAAACCACTTTTCGCACTTGTGTTAGTGTTGAAAAACCACTTTTCGCACTTGAGTTTGTGCAGGAAACCACTTTTGCACTTGTATGAGTGTGGAAAAAACACTTTGCGCACTTGTGTTAGTGTTGAAAAACCACTTTTCGCACTTGTGTTAGTGTTGAAAAACCACTTTTCGCACTTGTGTTGGTGCAGGAAACCACTTTTGCACTTGTATTAGTGTGGAAAAAACACTTTTCGCACTTGTGTTAGTGTTGAAAAACCACTTTTCGCACTTGTGTTAGTGATGAAAAACCACTTTTCGCACTTGTGTTGGTGCAGGAAGCCACTTTTGCACTTGTATTAGTGTGGAAAAAACACTTTTCGCACTTGTGTTAGTGTTGAAAAACCACTTTTCGCACTTGTGTTAGTGTTGAAAAACCACTTTTCGCACTTGTGTTGGTGCAGGAAACCACTTTTGCACTTGTATTAGTGTGGAAAAAACACTTTTCGCACTTGTGTTAGTGTTGAAAAACCACTTTTCGCACTTGTGTTTGTGTTGAAAAAACACTTTTCCCACTTGTGTTAGTGTTGAAAAACCACTTTTCGCACTTGTGTTGGTGCAGGAAACCACTTTTGCACTTGTATTAGTGTGGAAAAAACACTTTTTGCACTTGTGTTAGTGTTGAAAAACCACTTTTCGCACTTGTGTTTGTGTTGAAAAAACACTTTTCCCACTTGTGTTAGTGTTGAAAAACCACTTTTCGCACTTGTGTTAGTGTTGAAAAACCACTTTTCGCACTTGTGTTGGTGCAGGAAACCACTTTTGCACTTGTATTAGTGTGGAAAAAATACTTTTCGCACTTGTGTTAGTGTTGAAAAACCACTTTTCGCACTTGTGTTTGTGTTGAAAAACCACTTTTCGCACTTGTGTTGGTGCAGGAAACCACTTTTGCACTTGTATTAGTGTGGAAAAACACTTTTCGCACTTGTGTTAGTGTTGAAAAACCACTTTTCGCACTTGTGTTAGTGTTGAAAAACCACTTTTCGCACTTGTGTTGGTGCAGGAAACCACTTTTGCACTTGTATTAGTGTGGAAAAAACACTTTTCGCACTTTTGTTATTGTTGAAAAACCACTTTTCGCACTTGTGTTAGTGTTGAAAAACCACTTTTCGCACTTGTGTTAGTGTTGAAAAACCACTTTTCGCGCTTGTGTTGGTGCAGGTAACCACTTTTGCACTTGTATTAATGTGGAAAAAACACTTTTCGCACTTGTGTTAGTGTTGAAAAACCACTTTTCGCACTTGTGTTAGTGTTGAAAAACCACTTTTCGCACTTGTGTTGGTGCAGGAAACCACTTTTGCACTTGTATTAGTGTGGAAAAACACTTTTCGCACTTGTGTTAGTGTTAAAAAACCACTTTTCGCACTTGTGTTAGTGTTGAAAAAACCACTTTTCGCACTTGTGTTGGTGCAGGAAACCACTTTTGCACTTGTATTAGTGTGGAAAAACCACTTTTCGCACTTGTGTTAGTGTTGAAAAACCACTTTTCGCACTTGTGTTAGTGTTGAAAAACCACTTTTTGCACTTGTGTTAGTGTTGAAAAACCACTTTTCGCACTTGTGTTGGTGCAGGAAACCACTTTTGCACTTGTATTAGTGTGGAAAAACACTTTTCGCACTTGTGTTAGTGTTGAAAAACCACTTTTCGCACTTGTGTTAGTGTTGAAAAACCACTTTTCGCACTTGTGTTGGTGCAGGAAACCACTTTTGCACTTGTATTAGTGTGGAAAAACCACTTTTCGCACTTGTGTTAGTGTTGAAAAACCACTTTTCGCACTTGTGTTAGTGTTGAAAAACCACTTTTTGCACTTGTGTTAGTGTTGAAAAACCACTTTTCGCACTTGTGTTGGTGCAGGAAACCACTTTTGCACTTGTTTTAGTGTGGAAAAAACACTTTTTCGCACTTGTGTTAGTGTTGAAAAACCACTTTTCGCACTTGTGTTAGTGTTGAAAAACCACTTTTCGCACTTGAGTTGGTGCAGGAAACCACTTTTGCACTTGTATTAGTGTGGAAAAAACACTTTGCCCACTTGTGTTAGTGTTGAAAAACCACTTTTCGCACTTGTGTTAGTGTTGAAAAACCACTTTTCGCACTTGTGTTGGTGCAGGAAACCACTTTTGCACTTGTATTAGTGTGGAAAAAAACACTTTTCGCACCTGTGTTAGTGTTGAAAAACCACTTTTCGCACTTGTGTTAGTGATGAAAAACCACTTTTCGCACTTGTGTTGGTGCAGGAAGCCACTTTTGCACTTGTATTAGTGTGGAAAAAACACTTTTCGCACTTGTGTTAGTGTTGAAAAACCACTTGTCCGCACTTGTGTTAGTGTTGAAAAACCACTTTTCCCACTTGTGTTAGTGTTGAAAAACCACTTTTCGCACTTGTGTTAGTGTTGAAAAACCACTTTTCGCACTTGTGTTGGTGCAGGAAACCACTTTTGCACTTGTATTAGTGTGGAAAAAACACTTTTCGCACTTGTGTTAGTGTTGAAAAACCACTTTTCGCACTTGTGTTAGTGTTGAAAAACCACTTTTCGCACTTGTGTTGGTGCAGGAAGCCACTTTTGCACTTGTATTAGTGTGGAAAAAACACTTTTCGCACTTGTGTTAGTGTTGAAAAACCACTTTTCGCACTTGTGTTGGTGCAGGAAACCACTTTTGCACTTGTATTAGTGTGGAAAAAACACTTTTCGCACTTGTGTTAGTGTTGAAAAACCACTTTTCGCACATGTGTTAGTGTTGAAAAACCACTTTTCGCACTTGTGTTGGTGCAGGAAGCCACTTTTGCACTTGTATTAGTGTGGAAAAAACACTTTTCGCACTTGTGTTAGTGTTGAAAAACCACTTTTCGCACGTGTGTTGGTGCAGGAAACCACTTTTGCACTTGTATTAGTGTGGAAAAAACACTTTTCGCACTTGTGTTAGTGTTGAAAAACCACTTTTCGCACTTGTGTTAGTGTTGAAAAACCACTTTTCGCACTTGTGTTGGTGCAGGAAACCACTTTTGCACTTGTATTAGTGTGGAAAAAACACTTTTCGCACTTGTGTTATTGTTGAAAAACCACTTTTCGCACTTGTGTTAGTGTTGAAAAACCACTTTTCGCCCTTGTGTTAGTGTTGAAAAACCACTTTTCGCACTTGTGTTGGTGCAGGTAACCACTTTTGCACTTGTATTAATGTGGAAAAAACACTTTTCGCACTTGTGTTAGTGTTGAAAAACCACTTTTCGCACTTGTGTTAGTGTTGAAAAACCACTTTTCGCACTTGTGTTGGTGCAGGAAACCACTTTTGCACTTGTATTAGTGTGGAAAAACACTTTTCACACTTGTGTTAGTGTTGAAAAACCACTTTTCGCACTTGTGTTAGTGTTGAAAAACCACTTTTCGCACTTGTGTTGGTGCAGGAAACCACTTTTGCACTTGTATTAGTGTGGAAAAAACACTTTTCGCACTTGTGTTAGTGTTGAAAAACCACTTTTCGCACTTGTGTTAGTGTTGAAAAACCACTTTTTGCACTTGTGTTAGTGTTGAAAAACCACTTTTCGCACTTGTGTTGGTGCAGGAAACCACTTTTGCACTTGTTTTAGTGTGGAAAAACACTTTTCGCACTTGTGTTAGTGTTGAAAAACCACTTTTCGCACTTGTGTTAGTGTTGAAAAACCACTTTTCGCACTTGTGTTGGTGCAGGAAACCACTTTTGCACTTGTATTAGTGTGGAAAAAATACTTTTCGCACTTGTGTTAGTGTTGAAAAACCACTTTTCGCACTTGTGTTAGTGTTGAAAAACCACTTTTCGCACTTGTGTTGGTGCAGGTAACCACTTTTGCACTTGTATTAATGTGGAAAAAACACTTTTCGCACTTGTGTTAGTGTTGAAAAACCACTTTTCGCACTTGTGTTAGTGTTGAAAAACCACTTTTCGCACTTGTGTTGGTGCAGGAAACCACTTTTGCACTTGTATTAGTGTGGAAAAACACTTTTCGCACTTGTGTTAGTGTTGAAAAACCACTTTTCGCACTTGTGCTAGTGTTGAAAAACCACTTTTCGCACTTGTGTTGGTGCAGGAAACCACTTTTGCACTTGTATTAGTGTGGAAAAAACACTTTTCGCACTTTTGTTATTGTTGAAAAACCACTTTTCGCACTTGTGTTAGTGTTGAAAAACCACTTTTCGCACTTGTGTTAGTGTTGAAAAACCACTTTTCGCACTTGTGTTGGTGCAGGTAACCACTTTTGCACTTGTATTAATGTGGAAAAAACACTTTTCGCACTTGTGTTAGTGTTGAAAAACCACTTTTCGCACTTGTGTTAGTGTTGAAAAACCACTTTTCGCACTTGTGTTGGTGCAGGAAACCACTTTTGCACTTGTATTAGTGTGGAAAAACACTTTTCGCACTTGTGTTAGTGTTGAAAAACCACTTTTCGCACTTGTGTTAGTGTTGAAAAACCACTTTTCGCACTTGTGTTGGTGCAGGAAACCACTTTTGCACTTGTATTAGTGTGGAAAAACCACTTTTCGCACTTGTGTTAGTGTTGAAAAACCACTTTTCGCACTTGTGTTAGTGTTGAAAAACCACTTTTTGCACTTGTGTTAGTGTTGAAAAACCACTTTTCGCACTTGTGTTGGTGCAGGAAACCACTTTTGCACTTGTATTAGTGTGGAAAAACACTTTTCGCACTTGTGTTAGTGTTGAAAAACCACTTTTCGCACTTGTGTTAGTGTTGAAAAACCACTTTTCGCACTTGTGTTGGTGCAGGAAACCACTTTTGCACTTGTATTAGTGTGGAAAAACCACTTTTCGCACTTGTGTTAGTGTTGAAAAACCACTTTTCGCACTTGTGTTAGTGTTGAAAAACCACTTTTTGCACTTGTGTTAGTGTTGAAAAACCACTTTTCGCACTTGTGTTGGTGCAGGAAACCACTTTTGCACTTGTTTTAGTGTGGAAAAAACACTTTTCGCACTTGTGTTAGTGTTGAAAAACCACTTTTCGCACTTGTGTTAGTGTTGAAAAACCACTTTTCGCACTTGAGTTTGTGCAGGAAACCACTTTTGCACTTGTATGAGTGTGGAAAAAACACTTTGCGCACTTGTGTTAGTGTTGAAAAACCACTTTTCGCACTTGTGTTAGTGTTGAAAAACCACTTTTCGCACTTGTGTTGGTGCAGGAAACCACTTTTGCACTTGTATTAGTGTGGAAAAAACACTTTTCGCACTTGTGTTAGTGTTGAAAAACCACTTTTCGCACTTGTGTTAGTGATGAAAAACCACTTTTCGCACTTGTGTTGGTGCAGGAAGCCACTTTTGCACTTGTATTAGTGTGGAAAAAACACTTTTCGCACTTGTGTTAGTGTTGAAAAACCACTTTTCGCACTTGTGTTAGTGTTGAAAAACCACTTTTCGCACTTGTGTTGGTGCAGGAAACCACTTTTGCACTTGTATTAGTGTGGAAAAAACACTTTTCGCACTTGTGTTAGTGTTGAAAAACCACTTTTCGCACTTGTGTTTGTGTTGAAAAAACACTTTTCCCACTTGTGTTAGTGTTGAAAAACCACTTTTCGCACTTGTGTTGGTGCAGGAAACCACTTTTGCACTTGTATTAGTGTGGAAAAAACACTTTTTGCACTTGTGTTAGTGTTGAAAAACCACTTTTCGCACTTGTGTTTGTGTTGAAAAAACACTTTTCCCACTTGTGTTAGTGTTGAAAAACCACTTTTCGCACTTGTGTTAGTGTTGAAAAACCACTTTTCGCACTTGTGTTGGTGCAGGAAACCACTTTTGCACTTGTATTAGTGTGGAAAAAATACTTTTCGCACTTGTGTTAGTGTTGAAAAACCACTTTTCGCACTTGTGTTTGTGTTGAAAAACCACTTTTCGCACTTGTGTTGGTGCAGGAAACCACTTTTGCACTTGTATTAGTGTGGAAAAACACTTTTCGCACTTGTGTTAGTGTTGAAAAACCACTTTTCGCACTTGTGTTAGTGTTGAAAAACCACTTTTCGCACTTGTGTTGGTGCAGGAAACCACTTTTGCACTTGTATTAGTGTGGAAAAAACACTTTTCGCACTTTTGTTATTGTTGAAAAACCACTTTTCGCACTTGTGTTAGTGTTGAAAAACCACTTTTCGCACTTGTGTTAGTGTTGAAAAACCACTTTTCGCGCTTGTGTTGGTGCAGGTAACCACTTTTGCACTTGTATTAATGTGGAAAAAACACTTTTCGCACTTGTGTTAGTGTTGAAAAACCACTTTTCGCACTTGTGTTAGTGTTGAAAAACCACTTTTCGCACTTGTGTTGGTGCAGGAAACCACTTTTGCACTTGTATTAGTGTGGAAAAACACTTTTCGCACTTGTGTTAGTGTTGAAAAACCACTTTTCGCACTTGTGTTAGTGTTGAAAAACCACTTTTCGCACTTGTGTTGGTGCAGGAAACCACTTTTGCACTTGTATTAGTGTGGAAAAACCACTTTTCGCACTTGTGTTAGTGTTGAAAAACCACTTTTCGCACTTGTGTTAGTGTTGAAAAACCACTTTTTGCACTTGTGTTAGTGTTGAAAAACCACTTTTCGCACTTGTGTTGGTGCAGGAAACCACTTTTGCACTTGTATTAGTGTGGAAAAACACTTTTCGCACTTGTGTTAGTGTTGAAAAACCACTTTTCGCACTTGTGTTAGTGTTGAAAAACCACTTTTCGCACTTGTGTTGGTGCAGGAAACCACTTTTGCACTTGTATTAGTGTGGAAAAACCACTTTTCGCACTTGTGTTAGTGTTGAAAAACCACTTTTCGCACTTGTGTTAGTGTTGAAAAACCACTTTTTGCACTTGTGTTAGTGTTGAAAAACCACTTTTCGCACTTGTGTTGGTGCAGGAAACCACTTTTGCACTTGTTTTAGTGTGGAAAAAACACTTTTCGCACTTGTGTTAGTGTTGAAAAACCACTTTTCGCACTTGTGTTAGTGTTGAAAAACCACTTTTCGCACTTGAGTTGGTGCAGGAAACCACTTTTGCACTTGTATTAGTGTGGAAAAAACACTTTGCGCACTTGTGTTAGTGTTGAAAAACCACTTTTCGCACTTGTGTTAGTGTTGAAAAACCACTTTTCGCACTTGTGTTGGTGCAGGAAACCACTTTTGCACTTGTATTAGTGTGGAAAAAACACTTTTCGCACCTGTGTTAGTGTTGAAAAACCACTTTTCGCACTTGTGTTAGTGATGAAAAACCACTTTTCGCACTTGTGTTGGTGCAGGAAGCCACTTTTGCACTTGTATTAGTGTGGAAAAAACACTTTTCGCACTTGTGTTAGTGTTGAAAAACCACTTGTCGCACTTGTGTTAGTGTTGAAAAACCACTTTTCCCACTTGTGTTAGTGTTGAAAAACCACTTTTCGCACTTGTGTTAGTGTTGAAAAACCACTTTTCGCACTTGTGTTGGTGCAGGAAACCACTTTTGCACTTGTATTAGTGTGGAAAAAACACTTTTCGCACTTGTGTTAGTGTTGAAAAACCACTTTTCGCACTTGTGTTAGTGTTGAAAAACCACTTTTCGCACTTGTGTTGGTGCAGGAAGCCACTTTTGCACTTGTATTAGTGTGGAAAAAACACTTTTCGCACTTGTGTTAGTGTTGAAAAACCACTTTTCGCACTTGTGTTGGTGCAGGAAACCACTTTTGCACTTGTATTAGTGTGGAAAAAACACTTTTCGCACTTGTGTTAGTGTTGAAAAACCACTTTTCGCACATGTGTTAGTGTTGAAAAACCACTTTTCGCACTTGTGTTGGTGCAGGAAGCCACTTTTGCACTTGTATTAGTGTGGAAAAAACACTTTTCGCACTTGTGTTAGTGTTGAAAAACCACTTTTCGCACGTGTGTTGGTGCAGGAAACCACTTTTGCACTTGTATTAGTGTGGAAAAAACACTTTTCGCACTTGTGTTAGTGTTGAAAAACCACTTTTCGCACTTGTGTTAGTGTTGAAAAACCACTTTTCGCACTTGTGTTGGTGCAGGAAACCACTTTTGCACTTGTATTAGTGTGGAAAAAACACTTTTCGCACTTGTGTTATTGTTGAAAAACCACTTTTCGCACTTGTGTTAGTGTTGAAAAACCACTTTTCGCCCTTGTGTTAGTGTTGAAAAACCACTTTTCGCACTTGTGTTGGTGCAGGTAACCACTTTTGCACTTGTATTAATGTGGAAAAAACACTTTTCGCACTTGTGTTAGTGTTGAAAAACCACTTTTCGCACTTGTGTTAGTGTTGAAAAACCACTTTTCGCACTTGTGTTGGTGCAGGAAACCACTTTTGCACTTGTATTAGTGTGGAAAAACACTTTTCGCACTTGTGTTAGTGTTGAAAAACCACTTTTCGCACTTGTGTTAGTGTTGAAAAACCACTTTTCGCACTTGTGTTGGTGCAGGAAACCACTTTTGCACTTGTATTAGTGTGGAAAAAACACTTTTCGCACTTGTGTTAGTGTTGAAAAACCACTTTTCGCACTTGTGTTAGTGTTGAAAAACCACTTTTTGCACTTGTGTTAGTGTTGAAAAACCACTTTTCGCACTTGTGTTGGTGCAGGAAACCACTTTTGCACTTGTTTTAGTGTGGAAAAACACTTTTCGCACTTGTGTTAGTGTTGAAAAACCACTTTTCGCACTTGTGTTAGTGTTGAAAAACCACTTTTCGCACTTGTGTTGGTGCAGGAAACCACTTTTGCACTTGTATTAGTGTGGAAAAAATACTTTTCGCACTTGTGTTAGTGTTGAAAAACCACTTTTCGCACTTGTGTTAGTGTTGAAAAACCACTTTTCGCACTTGTGTTGGTGCAGGAAACCACTTTTGCACTTGTATTAGTGTGGAAAAACACTTTTCGCACTTGTGTTAGTGTTGAAAAACCACTTTTCGCACTTGTGTTAGTGTTGAAAAACCACTTTTCGCACTTGTGTTGGTGCAGGAAACCACTTTTGCACTTGTATTAGTGTGGAAAAAACACTTTTCGCACTTGTGTTAGTGTTGAAAAACCACTTTTCGCACTTGTGTTAGTGTTGAAAAACCACTTTTCGCACTTGTGTTAGTGTTGAAAAACCACTTTTCGCACTTGTGTTGGTGCAGGAAACCACTTTTGCACTTGTTTTAGTGTGGAAAAAACACTTTTCGCACTTGTGTTAGTGTTGAAAAACCACTTTTCGCACTTGTGTTAGTGTTGAAAAACCACTTTTCGCACTTGAGTTTGTGCAGGAAACCACTTTTGCACTTGTATGAGTGTGGAAAAAACACTTTGCGCACTTGTGTTAGTGTTGAAAAACCACTTTTCGCACTTGTGTTAGTGTTGAAAAACCACTTTTCGCACTTGTGTTGGTGCAGGAAACCACTTTTGCACTTGTATTAGTGTGGAAAAAACACTTTTCGCACTTGTGTTAGTGTTGAAAAACCACTTTTCGCACTTGTGTTAGTGATGAAAAACCACTTTTCGCACTTGTGTTGGTGCAGGAAGCCACTTTTGCACTTGTATTAGTGTGGAAAAAACACTTTTCGCACTTGTGTTAGTGTTGAAAAACCACTTTTCGCACTTGTGTTAGTGTTGAAAAACCACTTTTCGCACTTGTGTTGGTGCAGGAAACCACTTTTGCACTTGTATTAGTGTGGAAAAAACACTTTTCGCACTTGTGTTAGTGTTGAAAAACCACTTTTCGCACTTGTGTTAGTGTTGAAAAAACACTTTTCGCACTTGTGTTAGTGATGAAAAACCACTTTTCGCACTTGTGTTGGTGCAGGAAGCCACTTTTGCACTTGTATTAGTGTGGAAAAAACACTTTTCGCACTTGTGTTAGTGTTGAAAAACCACTTTTCGCACTTGTGTTTGTGTTGAAAAAACACTTTTCCCACTTGTGTTAGTGTTGAAAAACCACTTTTCGCACTTGTGTTGGTGCAGGAAACCACTTTTGCACTTGTATTAGTGTGGAAAAAACACTTTTTGCACTTGTGTTAGTGTTGAAAAACCACTTTTCGCACTTGTGTTTGTGTTGAAAAAACACTTTTCCCACTTGTGTTAGTGTTGAAAAACCACTTTTCGCACTTGTGTTAGTGTTGAAAAACCACTTTTCGCACTTGTGTTGGTGCAGGAAACCACTTTTGCACTTGTATTAGTGTGGAAAAAATACTTTTCGCACTTGTGTTAGTGTTGAAAAACCACTTTTCGCACTTGTGTTTGTGTTGAAAAACCACTTTTCGCACTTGTGTTGGTGCAGGAAACCACTTTTGCACTTGTATTAGTGTGGAAAAAACACTTTTCGCACTTGTGTTAGTGTTGAAAAACCACTTTTCGCACTTGTGTTAGTGTTGAAAAACCACTTTTCGCACTTGTGTTGGTGCAGGAAACCACTTTTGCACTTGTATTAGTGTGGAAAAAACACTTTTCGCACTTGTGTTATTGTTGAAAAACCACTTTTCGCACTTGTGTTAGTGTTGAAAAACCACTTTTCGCACTTGTGTTAGTGTTGAAAAACCACTTTTCGCACTTGTGTTGGTGCAGGTAACCACTTTTGCACTTGTATTAATGTGGAAAAAACACTTTTCGCACTTGTGTTAGTGTTGAAAAACCACTTTTCGCACTTGTGTTAGTGTTGAAAAACCACTTTTCGCACTTGTGTTGGTGCAGGAAACCACTTTTGCACTTGTATTAGTGTGGAAAAAACACTTTTCGCACCTGTGTTAGTGTTGAAAAACCACTTTTCGCACTTGTGTTAGTGATGAAAAACCACTTTTCGCACTTGTGTTGGTGCAGGAAGCCACTTTTGCACTTGTATTAGTGTGGAAAAAACACTTTTCGCACTTGTGTTAGTGTTGAAAAACCACTTTTCGCACTTGTGTTAGTGTTGAAAAACCACTTTTCCCACTTGTGTTAGTGTTGAAAAACCACTTTTCGCACTTGTGTTAGTGTTGAAAAACCACTTTTCGCACTTGTGTTGGTGCAGGAAACCACTTTTGCACTTGTATTAGTGTGGAAAAAACACTTTTCGCACTTGTGTTAGTGTTGAAAAACCACTTTTCGCACTTGTGTTAGTGTTGAAAAACCACTTTTCGCACTTGTGTTGGTGCAGGAAGCCACTTTTGCACTTGTATTAGTGTGGAAAAAACACTTTTCGCACTTGTGTTAGTGTTGAAAAACCACTTTTCGCACTTGTGTTGGTGCAGGAAACCACTTTTGCACTTGTATTAGTGTGGAAAAAACACTTTTCGCACTTGTGTTAGTGTTGAAAAACCACTTTTCGCACATGTGTTAGTGTTGAAAAACCACTTTTCGCACTTGTGTTGGTGCAGGAAGCCACTTTTGCACTTGTATTAGTGTGGAAAAAACACTTTTCGCACTTGTGTTAGTGTTGAAAAACCACTTTTCGCACTTGTGTTGGTGCAGGAAACCACTTTTGCACTTGTATTAGTGTGGAAAAAACACTTTTCGCACTTGTGTTAGTGTTGAAAAACCACTTTTCGCACTTGTGTTAGTGTTGAAAAACCACTTTTCGCACTTGTGTTGGTGCAGGAAACCACTTTTGCACTTGTATTAGTGTGGAAAAAACACTTTTCGCACTTGTGTTATTGTTGAAAAACCACTTTTCGCACTTGTGTTAGTGTTGAAAAACCACTTTTCGCCCTTGTGTTAGTGTTGAAAAACCACTTTTCGCACTTGTGTTGGTGCAGGTAACCACTTTTGCACTTGTATTAATGTGGAAAAAACACTTTTCGCACTTGTGTTAGTGTTGAAAAACCACTTTTCGCACTTGTGTTAGTGTTGAAAAACCACTTTTCGCACTTGTGTTGGTGCAGGAAACCACTTTTGCACTTGTATTAGTGTGGAAAAACACTTTTCGCACTTGTGTTAGTGTTGAAAAACCACTTTTCGCACTTGTGTTAGTGTTGAAAAACCACTTTTCGCACTTGTGTTGGTGCAGGAAACCACTTTTGCACTTGTATTAGTGTGGAAAAAACACTTTTCGCACTTGTGTTAGTGTTGAAAAACCACTTTTCGCACTTGTGTTAGTGTTGAAAAACCACTTTTTGCACTTGTGTTAGTGTTGAAAAACCACTTTTCGCACTTGTGTTGGTGCAGGAAACCACTTTTGCACTTGTTTTAGTGTGGAAAAAACACTTTTCGCACTTGTGTTAGTGTTGAAAAACCACTTTTCGCACTTGTGTTAGTGTTGAAAAACCACTTTTCGCACTTGTGTTGGTGCAGGAAACCACTTTTGCACTTGTATTAGTGTGGAAAAAATACTTTTCGCACTTGTGTTAGTGTTGAAAAACCACTTTTCGCACTTGTGTTAGTGTTGAAAAACCACTTTTCGCACTTGTGTTGGTGCAGGTAACCACTTTTGCACTTGTATTAATGTGGAAAAAACACTTTTCGCACTTGTGTTAGTGTTGAAAAACCACTTTTCGCACTTGTGTTAGTGTTGAAAAACCACTTTTCGCACTTGTGTTGGTGCAGGAAACCACTTTTGCACTTGTATTAGTGTGGAAAAACACTTTTCGCACTTGTGTTAGTGTTGAAAAACCACTTTTCGCACTTGTGTTAGTGTTGAAAAACCACTTTTCTCACTTGTGTTGGTGCAGGAAACCACTTTTGCACTTGTATTAGTGTGGAAAAAACACTTTTCGCACTTGTGTTAGTGTTGAAAAACCACTTTTCGCACTTGTGTTAATGTTGAAAAACCACTTTTCGCACTTGTGTTAGTGTTGAAAAACCACTTTTCGCACTTGTGTTGGTGCAGGAAACCACTCTTGCACTTGTTTTAGTGTGGAAAAAACACTTTTCGCACTTGTGTTAGTGTTGAAAAACCACTTTTCGCACTTGTGTTAGTGTTGAAAAACCACTTTTCGCACTTGAGTTTGTGCAGGAAACCACTTTTGCACTTGTATGAGTGTGGAAAAAACACTTTGCGCACTTGTGTTAGTGTTGAAAAACCACTTTTCGCACTTGTGTTAGTGTTGAAAAACCACTTTTCGCACTTGTGTTGGTGCAGGAAACCACTTTTGCACTTGTATTAGTGTGGAAAAAACACTTTTCGCACTTGTGTTAGTGTTGAAAAACCACTTTTCGCACTTGTGTTAGTGATGAAAAACCACTTTTCGCACTTGTGTTGGTGCAGGAAGCCACTTTTGCACTTGTATTAGTGTGGAAAAAACACTTTTCGCACTTGTGTTAGTGTTGAAAAACCACTTTTCGCACTTGTGTTAGTGTTGAAAAACCACTTTTCGCACTTGTGTTGGTGCAGGAAACCACTTTTGCACTTGTATTAGTGTGGAAAAAACACTTTTCGCACTTGTGTTAGTGTTGAAAAACCACTTTTCGCACTTGTGTTTGTGTTGAAAAAACACTTTTCCCACTTGTGTTAGTGTTGAAAAACCACTTTTCGCACTTGTGTTGGTGCAGGAAACCACTTTTGCACTTGTATTAGTGTGGAAAAAACACTTTTTGCACTTGTGTTAGTGTTGAAAAACCACTTTTCGCACTTGTGTTTGTGTTGAAAAAACACTTTTCCCACTTGTGTTAGTGTTGAAAAACCACTTTTCGCACTTGTGTTAGTGTTGAAAAACCACTTTTCGCACTTGTGTTGGTGCAGGAAACCACTTTTGCACTTGTATTAGTGTGGAAAAAATACTTTTCGCACTTGTGTTAGTGTTGAAAAACCACTTTTCGCACTTGTGTTTGTGTTGAAAAACCACTTTTCGCACTTGTGTTGGTGCAGGAAACCACTTTTGCACTTGTATTAGTGTGGAAAAACACTTTTCGCACTTGTGTTAGTGTTGAAAAACCACTTTTCGCACTTGTGTTAGTGTTGAAAAACCACTTTTCGCACTTGTGTTGGTGCAGGAAACCACTTTTGCACTTGTATTAGTGTGGAAAAAACACTTTTCGCACTTTTGTTATTGTTGAAAAACCACTTTTCGCACTTGTGTTAGTGTTGAAAAACCACTTTTCGCACTTGTGTTAGTGTTGAAAAACCACTTTTCGCACTTGTGTTGGTGCAGGTAACCACTTTTGCACTTGTATTAATGTGGAAAAAACACTTTTCGCACTTGTGTTAGTGTTGAAAAACCACTTTTCGCACTTGTGTTAGTGTTGAAAAACCACTTTTCGCACTTGTGTTGGTGCAGGAAACCACTTTTGCACTTGTATTAGTGTGGAAAAACACTTTTCGCACTTGTGTTAGTGTTGAAAAACCACTTTTCGCACTTGTGTTAGTGTTGAAAAACCACTTTTCGCACTTGTGTTGGTGCAGGAAACCACTTTTGCACTTGTATTAGTGTGGAAAAACCACTTTTCGCACTTGTGTTAGTGTTGAAAAACCACTTTTCGCACTTGTGTTAGTGTTGAAAAACCACTTTTTGCACTTGTGTTAGTGTTGAAAAACCACTTTTCGCACTTGTGTTGGTGCAGGAAACCACTTTTGCACTTGTATTAGTGTGGAAAAACACTTTTCGCACTTGTGTTAGTGTTGAAAAACCACTTTTCGCACTTGTGTTAGTGTTGAAAAACCACTTTTCGCACTTGTGTTGGTGCAGGAAACCACTTTTGCACTTGTATTAGTGTGGAAAAACCACTTTTCGCACTTGTGTTAGTGTTGAAAAACCACTTTTCGCACTTGTGTTAGTGTTGAAAAACCACTTTTTGCACTTGTGTTAGTGTTGAAAAACCACTTTTCGCACTTGTGTTGGTGCAGGAAACCACTTTTGCACTTGTTTTAGTGTGGAAAAAACACTTTTCGCACTTGTGTTAGTGTTGAAAAACCACTTTTCGCACTTGTGTTAGTGTTGAAAAACCACTTTTCGCACTTGAGTTTGTGCAGGAAACCACTTTTGCACTTGTATGAGTGTGGAAAAAACACTTTGCGCACTTGTGTTAGTGTTGAAAAACCACTTTTCGCACTTGTGTTAGTGTTGAAAAACCACTTTTCGCACTTGTGTTGGTGCAGGAAACCACTTTTGCACTTGTATTAGTGTGGAAAAAACACTTTTCGCACTTGTGTTAGTGTTGAAAAACCACTTTTCGCACTTGTGTTAGTGATGAAAAACCACTTTTCGCACTTGTGTTGGTGCAGGAAGCCACTTTTGCACTTGTATTAGTGTGGAAAAAACACTTTTCGCACTTGTGTTAGTGTTGAAAAACCACTTTTCGCACTTGTGTTAGTGTTGAAAAACCACTTTTCGCACTTGTGTTGGTGCAGGAAACCACTTTTGCACTTGTATTAGTGTGGAAAAAACACTTTTCGCACTTGTGTTAGTGTTGAAAAACCACTTTTCGCACTTGTGTTTGTGTTGAAAAAACACTTTTCCCACTTGTGTTAGTGTTGAAAAACCACTTTTCGCACTTGTGTTGGTGCAGGAAACCACTTTTGCACTTGTATTAGTGTGGAAAAAACACTTTTTGCACTTGTGTTAGTGTTGAAAAACCACTTTTCGCACTTGTGTTTGTGTTGAAAAAACACTTTTCCCACTTGTGTTAGTGTTGAAAAACCACTTTTCGCACTTGTGTTAGTGTTGAAAAACCACTTTTCGCACTTGTGTTGGTGCAGGAAACCACTTTTGCACTTGTATTAGTGTGGAAAAAATACTTTTCGCACTTGTGTTAGTGTTGAAAAACCACTTTTCGCACTTGTGTTTGTGTTGAAAAACCACTTTTCGCACTTGTGTTGGTGCAGGAAACCACTTTTGCACTTGTATTAGTGTGGAAAAACACTTTTCGCACTTGTGTTAGTGTTGAAAAACCACTTTTCGCACTTGTGTTAGTGTTGAAAAACCACTTTTCGCACTTGTGTTGGTGCAGGAAACCACTTTTGCACTTGTATTAGTGTGGAAAAAACACTTTTCGCACTTTTGTTATTGTTGAAAAACCACTTTTCGCACTTGTGTTAGTGTTGAAAAACCACTTTTCGCACTTGTGTTAGTGTTGAAAAACCACTTTTCGCGCTTGTGTTGGTGCAGGTAACCACTTTTGCACTTGTATTAATGTGGAAAAAACACTTTTCGCACTTGTGTTAGTGTTGAAAAACCACTTTTCGCACTTGTGTTAGTGTTGAAAAACCACTTTTCGCACTTGTGTTGGTGCAGGAAACCACTTTTGCACTTGTATTAGTGTGGAAAAACACTTTTCGCACTTGTGTTAGTGTTGAAAAACCACTTTTCGCACTTGTGTTAGTGTTGAAAAACCACTTTTCGCACTTGTGTTGGTGCAGGAAACCACTTTTGCACTTGTATTAGTGTGGAAAAACCACTTTTCGCACTTGTGTTAGTGTTGAAAAACCACTTTTCGCACTTGTGTTAGTGTTGAAAAACCACTTTTTGCACTTGTGTTAGTGTTGAAAAACCACTTTTCGCACTTGTGTTGGTGCAGGAAACCACTTTTGCACTTGTATTAGTGTGGAAAAACACTTTTCGCACTTGTGTTAGTGTTGAAAAACCACTTTTCGCACTTGTGTTAGTGTTGAAAAACCACTTTTCGCACTTGTGTTGGTGCAGGAAACCACTTTTGCACTTGTATTAGTGTGGAAAAACCACTTTTCGCACTTGTGTTAGTGTTGAAAAACCACTTTTCGCACTTGTGTTAGTGTTGAAAAACCACTTTTTGCACTTGTGTTAGTGTTGAAAAACCACTTTTCGGACTTGTGTTGGTGCAGGAAACCACTTTTGCACTTGTTTTAGTGTGGAAAAAACACTTTTCGCACTTGTGTTAGTGTTGAAAAACCACTTTTCGCACTTGTGTTAGTGTTGAAAAACCACTTTTCGCACTTGAGTTGGTGCAGGAAACCACTTTTGCACTTGTATTAGTGTGGAAAAAACACTTTGCCCACTTGTGTTAGTGTTGAAAAACCACTTTTCGCACTTGTGTTAGTGTTGAAAAACCACTTTTCGCACTTGTGTTGGTGCAGGAAACCACTTTTGCACTTGTATTAGTGTGGAAAAAACACTTTTCGCACCTGTGTTAGTGTTGAAAAACCACTTTTCGCACTTGTGTTAGTGATGAAAAACCACTTTTCGCACTTGTGTTGGTGCAGGAAGCCACTTTTGCACTTGTATTAGTGTGGAAAAAACACTTTTCGCACTTGTGTTAGTGTTGAAAAACCACTTGTCGCACTTGTGTTAGTGTTGAAAAACCACTTTTCCCACTTGTGTTAGTGTTGAAAAACCACTTTTCGCACTTGTGTTAGTGTTGAAAAACCACTTTTCGCACTTGTGTTGGTGCAGGAAACCACTTTTGCACTTGTATTAGTGTGGAAAAAACACTTTTCGCACTTGTGTTAGTGTTGAAAAACCACTTTTCGCACTTGTGTTAGTGTTGAAAAACCACTTTTCGCACTTGTGTTGGTGCAGGAAGCCACTTTTGCACTTGTATTAGTGTGGAAAAAACACTTTTCGCACTTGTGTTAGTGTTGAAAAACCACTTTTCGCACTTGTGTTGGTGCAGGAAACCACTTTTGCACTTGTATTAGTGTGGAAAAAACACTTTTCGCACTTGTGTTAGTGTTGAAAAACCACTTTTCGCACATGTGTTAGTGTTGAAAAACCACTTTTCGCACTTGTGTTGGTGCAGGAAGCCACTTTTGCACTTGTATTAGTGTGGAAAAAACACTTTTCGCACTTGTGTTAGTGTTGAAAAACCACTTTTCGCACGTGTGTTGGTGCAGGAAACCACTTTTGCACTTGTATTAGTGTGGAAAAAACACTTTTCGCACTTGTGTTAGTGTTGAAAAACCACTTTTCGCACTTGTGTTAGTGTTGAAAAACCACTTTTCGCACTTGTGTTGGTGCAGGAAACCACTTTTGCACTTGTATTAGTGTGGAAAAAACACTTTTCGCACTTGTGTTATTGTTGAAAAACCACTTTTCGCACTTGTGTTAGTGTTGAAAAACCACTTTTCGCCCTTGTGTTAGTGTTGAAAAACCACTTTTCGCACTTGTGTTGGTGCAGGTAACCACTTTTGCACTTGTATTAATGTGGAAAAAACACTTTTCGCACTTGTGTTAGTGTTGAAAAACCACTTTTCGCACTTGTGTTAGTGTTGAAAAACCACTTTTCGCACTTGTGTTGGTGCAGGAAACCACTTTTGCACTTGTATTAGTGTGGAAAAACACTTTTCGCACTTGTGTTAGTGTTGAAAAACCACTTTTCGCACTTGTGTTAGTGTTGAAAAACCACTTTTCGCACTTGTGTTGGTGCAGGAAACCACTTTTGCACTTGTATTAGTGTGGAAAAAACACTTTTCGCACTTGTGTTAGTGTTGAAAAACCACTTTTCGCACTTGTGTTAGTGTTGAAAAACCACTTTTGCACTTGTGTTAGTGTTGAAAAACCACTTTTCGCACTTGTGTTGGTGCAGGAAACCACTTTTGCACTTGTTTTAGTGTGGAAAAACACTTTTCGCACTTGTGTTAGTGTTGAAAAACCACTTTTCGCACTTGTGTTAGTGTTGAAAAACCACTTTTCGCACTTGTGTTGTGCAGGAAACCACTTTTGCACTTGTATTAGTGTGGAAAAAATACTTTTCGCACTTGTGTTAGTGTTGAAAAACCACTTTTCGCACTTGTGTTAGTG